>NC_081380.1:34256330-34403949 GCF_030684315.1 Stegostoma tigrinum
TCCTGTGAGAGCGAGCGAGCGAGGGTGAGCGCGTAGGTTGTGCTGTCCTCAAAGGGAAAAAAAAGTCGCGCCAATCCACTTACTTGGTCCTTCCCTTCGTTTTCGATTTTTTTTTTACAAGAGATAACCACTCCGTTCCTCTACTTTTTTTAAAAACTTTATCGTCACCCTTCCCACTTCCCAACCCCACACCCCCTTTCCCTCTCCAAACGGTGTTTTATTTCCTCCCCTAACCCCCACGAGTGTCGTCAACCGTCGGGCTGGAGGGTAACGGGATGCAGAACCACAGCGGCGTGATCCGGGGCCCGGCGGGCAACAACGACTGTCGGATCTACGTGGGCAACCTGCCGCCCGACATCCGCACCAAGGACATCGAGGACGTCTTCTACAAGTACGGTAGCATCAGGGACATCGACCTGAAGAACCGCCGCGGCGGTCCGCCGTTCGCCTTCGTCGAGTTCGAAGATCCGAGGTACAAGCAAAGACTCCAAATGGGGGACAGACTAGACAGAGAGACGCAGACATAGCTGCCCTCTTTTTTTCCCCCCCAACACACGCTTCCCTCCTTGTGCTACATGCATGGGGCTTCCCTGTCTCACCCCGCGTGGAGGGCAGGTTTACACCCCCTCTTCTTAGTTTGTTTTAAATTCTTAGGATCAATCGTACTTGGTCCGGTTTTGTTTCCATTTTAAACGTCGCGTTGGCCGACATGGCATTTGGCGCCCTTGATCTCGTACGTTTTTAAGGGCTGTGTTGCAACTTTTTGATTCCTTTTAGGGACACCCCCCCCGCAAAAAAATCGCTCATTCGCAGCTTTGAAATTTGTCGTGTAGAAATTGCATTCGTTAGTTTTTTTAATCTTCAAAAGTGCAGGTTTGCACTACACTTTTTCATTTTTGGGACTTATTTGCAACTTGATTCTCTTGGGATTCGCATTTGAGGTTTTAAGTGAATTTTCTTCGCTGCTTCAGACTTTTGGAAAGGGGGTTTTGCTTTTTGTTGTAATTCGTGCAGGGGTTTGCATTTGGTGTCTTTTTTAAATTTTTGGGGCGAGGTTACTCTTGGTGTGGCCAAATGCAATTCTCCCTTTTGCTGCCCCCCGCCCCATAACTAATTGTACCGATCTCTCAATTTAAAAGTCCTTTTCCGCACATAATTGTTTACAACTTTTAATTCTTGGAGCAGGCGGAGGAAATTGCATTTGCAGACTTAAATTTAATTCAGTGGAGTAATTATTTGCTACTGACCGCGGGGTTGAGGGTGTTGGAGATTGAATTCAATCTCGAGTCTTTGTGGTGGTTGGTTTATTTAATTTGAATGTACTGTTCTTGGTTTGGAATCGCATGCTGGCTGACCCAGCAGAAATTAACCTAATTGAAACACCGCGGTTTCCTTACACGGCAGTTAAATTTCTATGATGTGAGCTTGCTTTCGAGTGAATACTTTTTCGTATTTTTATAAGCCGATTGTAATTGACGACAACTGTATCTGATCGCCATTTTGCTGCAGAAGGAAACTACGCCACGCAAGCCCTTTGTTTGGCGGGTTTTACAGTGACCAGTTTAAACTGGAGGCCGGAGCTCCACGTGTTTTTTTTTCCCGGTGATGGTAAATGTTGAAGGTGTAAATCAGTACGTTCACCTCTGTTTTAACTCTATCCCCACTGCAGACTTAGCGGATGCATTGTTAGACACTGCTGTTTCAAATTTTCAGTTCTATTTTCGATAACTAGGGCATTTCTCCAATTCTCCCCAGCCCCCGTCTGAAATCTAAACGCCATGTGGTCTTCTAACGTTCTTGTGTTTTCAGGGATGCCGAGGATGCTGTGTACGGTCGAGATGGTTATGATTACGATGGTTATCGCTTGCGTGTTGAATTTCCACGGAGTGGTCGGGGGACTGGAAGAGGGGGTGGCGGTGGGGGAGGTGGTGGGCAGACCCCTCGAGGAAGATATGGCCCTCCTTCCCGACGCTCTGAGTACAGAGTGGTAGTTTCAGGTGAGACAGTTAATGCAATTGTGATTTTCATGTTTTCTGAACATTTCTGGAAATCTTACTAAATAACACATTTTTTCAGGGCTTCCTCCAAGTGGTAGCTGGCAGGATTTGAAAGATCACATGCGGGAAGCAGGTGATGTATGTTACGCTGATGTTTTCCGTGATGGAACTGGTGTCGTGGAGTTTGTTCGCAAAGAAGATATGACCTATGCAGTGCGAAAACTGGATAACACAAAATTTCGATCTCATGAGGTATGTGACCCAATTCTGAAAGCTTTACAGATGATGACTAAGAGCCATAACTTAACTATTCATTTGGACTTCAGGTAAGACAGTGGTGAAGAAGTTCTGAAAAGAATGGCTCAAACTTAATTTATGACTAATACTTCTGAAATGTAATCCAGTTAGTTTAATCGTTTGAGTGAAAATACTCTGCTGAACTTGAGTTAAATCTCTTGTCTTAATTACAGAACCAAAATTGTCAGTGTTATATGTCAAATCTATTGTGATTGAATGACCTAAGGACCTTTTTCAGCAGAAAAGAAAATGACAAAGTATTAGTCTTATACACTGGATTTCCTGAATAATGTTTGAAAGTAGTCAACATTTCTCTTCACGTATTCAATAGGGAGAAACAGCATATATTCGTGTGAAAGTTGATGGTCCAAGAAGTCCAAGCTATGGAAGATCTCGTTCACGTAGCCGCAGTCGAACCAGAAGCCGTAGCCGAAGTCGCAGCAGAAGCCGTAGTTACTCTCCCAGACGAAGCAGAGGATCTCCCCGCTACTCGCCCCGTCATAGCAGATCACGCTCGCGTAGCTAGATTGTAAATCCATTGATGGAATTCCTTGTAGTGCGCCACCACACCTTTTCCCTAAATAGAACGGATTCTTTATTTTTAAATCCACGTTAACTTGTTTTATTCAAGTTTAGAACACAATTTAAATTGATATCCATATAAAGATGGTTGCTTCTCTTCATTGTTAACATTCCCTCCTATGTCATTACTGAAATCTGATAATTGTATAGACAGGGTAGGTTTGGAGTCTGGGAAGCTTTCAAAATGGTGTCACCATGACTTGGAATAACAGTAAACTGTTGCGATAATTTGTTAATGTTTATAGTTGATTTCACTTCAATTGAATAAATCCTAATGTGAGAATTGTAGGAGACTATGTAGATAGGACTGTTGTGAAACGTTTTTGTGAAAACCTTGTGTTGTACCTTATCTTACCTTTTCATGTATTTTCCTATAGACATATCACAACTGAGGATGGATTAAGCATTCTTTGGATTAAAGGATTGTGGAGCTCATTTCAGTCATATTAGGAATGTCAAATCGTGTCTAATTGGAGGAGGAGGAGGAATCTTGATCATTTATGGAGGCAATGGTATGACTCCAAGTGCTATTGTCACAATTAAACTTGGCAGTATTGAAGTTGTGCTTCTTCTGTACAAATGGTTGTATAATCCATGAGCTATGGTGTTGCTGTGCCGGGTTACGAAGTTCTGTGCGGCATCAATACTGCTGAGCTTGCATGTTCTGTGTGACTAGTCTGGCATTGGTTTTCACCATTTTGAACAGAAGTCCTATTGATTACAACTTTAAAATTGAAAGAATTAAAAAGTAAAATGGCTGTCTTTCAGCACAGTTTCATTACGGATCAAAAATTCATCAATCTCTAGTTTGTAACGCAGTTAAGTGGTGAATTACATGTACAGTACAACTCAATTACTAGATTTCACATGGTAATTAGAAATGAAGGTGTCAATGAAAGTAAATACTGCACCAGTAAATTTTGTGCTAACTGACGTGCGTGTGTAGTAATGCTATCAGGCTTGAATTGATATCCACTAGTCCAACATCTTTCATGTACATCCTAAATAAACTAAGCAGTATCTATGGACATACTTTAATGTAGTTAAGTATGCTGAATGTATGGCATCTATTATGTGGACTATGATGTTGGGTTAGTGAATACTTAACTACAATATTAAGTTGTCATTTTTAATGGTATTGTGGAATAAAGTTTCTTGTTTAAAATATGTAACAACGTTCACATTGACTGACTGTGGGGGTGTGGATGCAGTTTATGCTGTTCATCTGTCAAAGCATCTGTACATATTGGCCAGATGAGAGCTATAACTGTCCCACCCCATATAAACTTGTTGTTTGTTGTATCTAACGTTTGCCTCCTTTTTTGGTTTTGCTGGTTATTAAAGGTTTGGATTGGAGAGGGCTCATTGGATCCCAATCCTTGGAGCTGGATCTATGGATTCAATTCATTGTGAGGATAGGATAGGGAGGATCATAACATGGATTCATGGAGCGGGATCATTTTACCAGGAGCTGTAGGAGTGGATTCCTGCCCCAGTCAAACCGTGTATTTGTGGATTTTTTTTGTTTGTTTTTTGTGTTTTGTTTTTTGTTTTTCACCCCCACCCACCCCCAAAACCCCAATCCCATACCCACAATTGGTTATGCCAAAAAAAACTTGCCTTTCATTTTTGTCAGTTGGAGCCCAATGGATACCCCGTGGGAATGGCTTTTTTTTTGTTTTTGACTTTTTTCGTAAACGGAGTGAACCAGGACCGAGAGAGGTACGCTGGAGCAATCTCCTTGGATGGATTCGGCATTCAGGATTTGGTAACAATTTAAGCAGGGTGATATCTTAACTTTTTGTAACTATGATTAAGGGGTATTTTGTTAAAAATTAAGTCTGAATTGGCTGTGCATACTAAAATTAAGGGAATAGATAAAATTGATTAATTTTTGGCCCAAAGCATTACTTCTATTCATAGCTTAAATGTTTAATCTCCATTTTTGACAATAAATTCTTTTTAATTGTGTGTTTGAGTTTGTGATTTTGTGAACAGTTGGCTTTTATTTTGTGTAATTTTGAGGAATCTTAAGTAATCCTAAAACTGTTCACAACAAAATGCTGTATAATGTGCATTTTATATACTCCCGTTCGTTCACAAGTTGCAGTGCCACGTTGCTTATGCACGTCCTGATTTTTTTTAAGCTGATGAGCAAGGTTTCCCTTATGTAATTAGTGTGGCAATCTTTAAGTTTGCATTGCCAGCATCTGCCAGAGGCTTCCCGATTTGAGTGAGAATCTAACATAAACCCAAATTATCCAGATGGTTAGATTATTTAGATTTAGGTATAATCCTACAAGTAAACTTTACCCAACTAGCCAAAAAAACCTACTTTTTCACATATAGTAGGACATGACTCAAATTTCCCAATTTTGTCTTTCACATACAGATCGGTTTATCAAATTCCCAAAACAAAAAGTTAGTGACAGTTTTAGGATTTATTTGGATTTTTTTAAGCTTTGTGCTCCAAAAGTGGGTATAATTTAACAAGGAATCTGCATGTTGCCACTAGTTGCTCCTAAAGCACCCACTTAGTGTAGAGACATCTTGTGGATAGCACCATTTGATATATTTTGTATGTTTGACAGTGCAGACATTTGTTTTGTCCAACACTCCCTAAGACAGTAGTTAACACGTAACCTGATGAGTGTAATGACTAAAGTGAGACAAAGAATGTTGTGAATTTTAATAAAGGATCAACAAAGCCTTTGCTGTTTTTCTTCACACTTAATTGCAGTGGAGTATTTTCTGTGCTCATGCATTGATCAACACGTTTCCCATAACAAATATTACAGTATGACACATTCTTATTAGTAATAGCCATGTCCACCCCTCTGCTGTTGACATTGGTCTTTCCTTGCTGTTGCTAATTAAATGTATTTACACTGATCCCTGCCACCTCTGATCTAACTTGTATCACAGCGGTTGGGAGCCAGAATATTCTGGTAAGTGAATAGAATCAAACTTATTTCTTCCTGTGGTACATTATATATAGCAGCAATATGCCTAAGTACACACAGGCTGTTGCTTGGTAGCCAACACTGGGTGCCAGTTTGATTTCCAGTGATGGTTGGTTTACATAGTTTGGTTAATGTAACAAAATCACTTGAGAATTAGTTGGAGTTGCAGGCTAGAAAGCACTTATGCCCAGAAACATCCTATGCATTGCATAGACAAATCTTCCCTGCTGCTGTGATTGTGGGAAAAGTTAGTTAATACATTGCATCAGTAATTTGTTCTGTCACCATTATCCTTTAGCTGGGTATCTGTCTGAATCAGTTATGTAGTTTAAAGGATAGTGAATGTGAATTCTGACCTTTTCGGTTGGTTGTGTGAACAATTGCAGCTGACCCAATTGTTTTGGCCTTGCAAGTGCTGGCTATTTAAATTGACCAACACTTGTACACTTGCACAACTAAGGACTAATGCGCCTAAAAGCAATGCAAGCAGCAAGGGTTTATAGTGGTCATGTTTTTGATGGAGGCATAAATTATTAACACCATCCAATTTTGTTTTTGGTGTCTCTTCCAGGCAATGTTAAGATGACTGGGAGAAGAATGTGTTCCTACAACCATCTTTATAAAATTGTGGATTTTTTGGAATGCATATAATAATGCTTTCAGGTCAAACTACGAAAGTGTTTTCAAACGTGATGTCTGCAGTACTTTGTTTTTGCTATGCTGTTTATTTCGCTGCAGCTCTTGTCTTTGATTCAAATATAATCATGGGGAATGGTTTGTATTTTGATTAATCTTGCCAGTTACAGAAGGAGGATATCTAGTAGTGGGTTTTAGGGGACACTGGTCATCATTAGAATGTATGGACATGAGTGATAAAGTAGATGATGTATTGGAATGGGTTCTTGGTTTTCCCACTTTTTGTGACCATCTGTACTAGCTGCAAAATTAGCAACATAACTGTCTTATGCCATTAATCTAAATACATCCCATCCAGTTGAGCATGACCACTGATTTCTTGCGCAGTGGCAGTGTCTTAATGTGTATCATTCTACCATTGAATAGCGTATAAAGTGCAGATTAAGGCATGGAATTTTCTCCTATTGTGGAAGCTCTGATACTAGGCCCTCTCCACTTCCCTACTCGAATGCAACCTGGTACTAAGATATCTGTAATTCCCTGCTGTTGTGAACAACTGACAATTTTAAAAATGGTTTAAAGTGGTGTGGGAAGAGTTTCTGGGAGAAGGAAATGAGTGATCTGTTTGGCCTGAGTTGATGTGATGTCATGTCATATCCTTGCCGTTCCGTGCGTGGCCATTTCTTGGTAGGCATTGCTGAAACACAAGTGTTCTTGTAACACTGACATTTACACAGGAATAATGGAAATAAATCCACTGTGTTGATGTTGAAAGTAATACTTCTTCAGATCAAGAATGAGAATACCTTAATTCAATCAATGGGAAGGGGCATTTTTCCCAGGAGTAATCAACTGCAAATCAAGATTGCACTGTGGATGGCCTATAATTAGTGTTTAGTTGGAGGATATGTAGAATAAGAACAACCTAATTGAAACTGTTTTGGTTTCCTAAATAATTGGGGAGAGAAGCGATTGGATTGTAATATTTCTCCATTGTCTAGAAAAATTAGTGACTTGGGATTATTTTAGTTAACAGTTCTTCCAGCTCTAACTTTGCCTGTTCGAATAAAACTTTTCTGGCTTGTGGGATCTCAATTGAGTGAGCAACCTTCAATGTTATGCAGTTTTATCTAAACTTGCAGTGTGTGGATGGGGGTGGGGTGGAGTGGATGCAAGTTTTAAGTGGTAAGGCAGTGATCTTTGAAGGTTTGTAACTATCTTCAGTGAGAGACTTGTGCCTTTGAATTGTTCCAGTATGGGTACTTCAGTATATGATGTACACTGTCATTTTATTCTGTTTTGGGACTTCTTTTTTACAGGTGACATGGATGGTGATGGCCATTATGCTGCGTATAGTTGCGTGATGTCGTCAACACTGAAGGATTAACAATTGTGACGTGGTTACTGCAACTTTTTGAGTGATTTGTCAGCATTTGATTGCCAGAAATGGAGCACATGCATTCTAGAATGGATAGTATTGAGTTAGCATAGGTGCGTAATCTCTTGGTTCAGATTAGTTGAAGGCTGCCTGAACCCTGAGGTTAATTTTAGAATTTAACTTGCGACAGCTTAAATTTTGAGCTTTTTACACTAACTTTACCAGATTTCTTGATATTTTTAGCATCTTGTCTGGTATGGTACATTTCTAGAAGGGGAATAAATAGCCATTATTAACACATCCTGTTATCAAATTAATAGACACCAGTGCTGCTGCTGACATACTGACAAAGATGCCTGGAATTTTTCCTCATCAGTTTTTAATCTCATAATCTATAAACTAGTCTCTTTTTAGCAGTTCTCTTAATTCTCTATGCATTTGATTTTCTCACCTATGCACTCCAGCTGTAGACAATATGCTGTCACATTGACTGCATTCAGTACTACCAAAGTTAAAGAAAATATGTATGCTTTTACTGAAATGAGAAAATTGATTTGTAACCATCCTAATAAATTGAGATTTTTCTGGCCAGGTGAGCAAACTGTTCCAGTGGCACCAGTATTGTAGCTAGGTTGGGCAATGTGGACTTGGTTTAGTGAAGCGTCCTAAATATGTACAGAAACTGGAATATTGGAGCTAATGCAAAATTTTAGCTTTGAGAGTGTACAGAAATCTAGAAGCTGATTTAATATTGAGCTGGATTGTTGTATACTAGTATTAATGACAGTTGGAAGTTTTTAACTTGATTGTGGCTGGCTAGGTTAATGTTTCCTTCCCTTGAGGAGCAGATACCGAGTGCTGTCTCAAACTTCTGCAGTCCATATGGTCTTGACACCATTGTCTTCGGGAACAATTTCCAAGAGTTTAACTCAGTGACTGAAGGAATGTAATTTATGATTTGAAGTCAGTATGGTGTGTTGGAAGCCATCTTGCTAGTGGTAATGTACCCATGCATCTACTGCTCTTGTCCTTCCAGGTGATAAATCATGGTTTTAGAAGGGGCTGTGGTGAGTTGCTGTATTGCCTCTTATAACCGATAGATCTGTCACAATATGCCACTGATGGAGGCAGTGAATATTTAAGCTTAAGTCATGGACTTTGTAGTAGTGGATTAGCTTTGGGTCTTAACATTAAATTCTGCAATAACCCCTGTTCATAGTTGTAGTTGGGGACAGTGATATTTTTGGACACCAGAAACAATGGTTTTGCCAAAGGATTTGTTTATATGAACATTACACAGATGCAGATTTTGGCTTTCTGCAGGCTTTGCATCAGGGAACCTAATTTTTATACGGAAGCTTTTTATTTTGTGCTATGTTTTTTAATAAGTAATAGCATCAGTTGCAAAATAAGAGGTAAGTGCTTTGTAATGAAAATCATGTCACTGTACGCCTGCAGCAAAACAAATTTCTGAGCTCTATCACTGAGTTGGGTCGTCAAGCAGCTGAATCTCACCCCAAATGGGTGATTGCATGTAGTTTAAATACTTAATAATCTCTTGGTACTAAATTTTTGTAATTAAACTTTGCTCTTCCATTCCAGTGATTGTTCCTCCAGTTCTAATACAAATGATACACATGTTCCAAGAAACACAATCTTCACACAGTTCTGCTGTACACTGATAAGAGGTGCTGGATGTCTCCATACTTTAATGCAACAATAATAGGAGCTTAATTTGTAAGGGAATTGAAGATGTGACTTGTGAGCAGTTTAATTTTGAACTTGTGTTAGAACAGTCAGTGGAGAGTGATCCAGTAATGGGACATGTTAATACTATAGACTTTTAAACATTGGCAATAAAAAGAAAAACTTTTGAACACATGGTCTTTGCACTAATGTTTGAACATTACTTTGACTTTTCTTGAGTTTTGGGACCTTTGAAAGTACCTATCCGGAGAGAGCCTTTTTTTTAAAACAAAAGCTCCAGTAGAAACTATTGCAGGGAAATGCAATATGGCCTCTGTGGCTCCATGGGATGCAGTTGGCAACAATGATCAAATTTATTTGAACAAAATATGTAGGCATAAATGTTTATTTTGTTAATGTGACTTTCAGTGATTGTCTAGTTGCTAGTAGATGCCATCATAAAATACTGTTAACATATGGCAGCTGGTGTGAAGTGGGTGATTACATATTTAAATGGAATTGGCTACTGTTTGTATGCCTGAATGGGCCATATGATAGACCTGTGTGTAACAAGATAGCTCTGATTTGAAAGTAAAATGTTTGTGAAACATTAGATACTTAAATGCAGTGACACAAATGAAAGAATTATTACAACTAGAATGGCAGCACAAGTTGAAGTTCAGGAAATGTGCTTTTGACACTGCCCTGCCAAGCCAAGCCAAGCAAAACCCTAGTATTTTGAAGGTCATGTGGCCTTCATGAGAAGTATTGATTTGTGGTGGCTTTTCAAACAGCAGTGGGTTGACAGACTTTGACAGTTGATCAGGATTGCAGGTCAGTGAGTCATTATGAAGGCTTTGAAGCTACTTGTAGATGGATTGAATAAATCCCATGCTGCAGGCCAGCATTATAGATCATCACTGTGAAAAGCAATGGAGTTCGGCACTGCAAATCTAGAAGAACTGAAAGGTTTCACAGTGGGAGATGCAACCTTAACAGCTCAGATGGTACAATCTAGGGCGTGTTGTCTGGTATGTATTACGGCATTCATGCAAGCATAGAACATGGAGTGGTGATTGGAGTTAATGTTTTGTAATGTTAGTTATGCCATAAAGTAGAATTAATGTATAGTGACATACGCATCTGTGTAATTGGATTTTTAGAACTTTTCTGATGTACTTCGGCTCTTCGCTTGTGGGAATGACATAAATTTGTCATTGCATGCTGTCAGTCGCATGTACATGTGATAATCATCAGCATAGAGGAGTAAGTTATGCATTGAGATTTGGAAACTGGTGGTGGGATTACAGTTGGGGAAGCAAAGGGCTTCTTTGCCAGTTTGAGCTTTGAGATCTGGTGGTATGTTGTTTGGTTTGTTGATTCCTGATTTGGGTGACTAAGTATCTGACTGTAGGTCTAAGTTTGTGTTTTTATTTTCTGGAAGTAACATTATAGTTTCTGAGAACAGATTTACTGTGTCTGCCTCCTTAATTAGAAAGAAACACATCACTCTTTAAAATGAATTTCTACGGTGCAGTATTTTTGATCAGCAATTTTTGCATCTCTTGTGAAGTAACTGATTAGGGATCAAAGCTTGTAGCTGCCACCTTTGAAATGTTTCACATGAAATATTTCTTTCCACTTTATATTCCCATTTAATATATTCTTATTCCTCAATCTCCAGTGTGCATCTAGCTTGGTCTTAAATGCATCTGATGTTTACCTTGACTGTTGACCGCCTTGAACACTTGCAGAAGACACATCAGAGAACTTTCACCAGGAATAAGGTTTTTAAAGGGCATAAAGGTTTCCACAGCCACACTTTGGAAGGTTGCAATTTTCAATTCCACGAAATAAACAAATGTACTCAATTGTAAATATGATACGTATGAATTTTCATCTCAGCGGCTTGATCAAGTTAAAAGTAACTAGTGTTGATTTCTGATCTAATTGAGGTCACTGTCAAAGCACACCATTTTCAGAGAAATGTAGACTTGAAAGCTTCCACAGGTATGTAAATCTCGACATGTCACTGGCTGACACAAAGTTGTTTGAAATTTGTATTGCTTACAGACGTTGAAATCAACTGACCAGACATTGACAACTGAATATAGCATCAAACAATTGGTCTGAACGTTACTACTAACTGGGAAAGTGTACATGCTGTACATGCTCATTGCTTGATTCATGGCCATGAAAAATTGGATTTGCAGAGAAAGCAAGACTAAGATGTTTACTTTTGTAAAAAGCTGTTTAATTGATCACTGAAAATAGTGGAAAAATATTTGTTTTGGCTATAGATTGGGGAGGAAATAATTAGTAAATTCACAAGGCAACATTTTTGGGTCACCTTGCATCATGAACTGTTACTCTTGAATACTACAATTTGCAAGATGGAAGTTGGAAAATGAAGGAATGAAGAAAAACTGTGCTTTCTTTTGGGTAAGATATCTGATCATCCAAGTTTTTAGTTTTGGTTCCTTCAAACATTCTTTTGAATAGATGTTTTTCTTAAATACCCATTTGAGGAAAATTATGGTCAATGGCCAAGACTTGAGTCTCACCTTGCAGATGAAGCAGCAAAAAAGTTTCACTTTCAATGTTGCTTGTGAAGTGTGACCAAATACTAGATTGGGTAGTTGCCAGATTACCTTTTTGATGTATGATCTTCCATTGACATTTGCCATTTTAATTCACTGACCCACCTTTTTCCTGTTCATTTCCAAATGGACATGTTGCAATTAATTTGCAGAAACTGATTTCAATAATGAGATCATGAAAGCATCTGTTGGTTGGGACGTGCAGTTGTATTTGTTTGCTATGTACCTTTCCTTGATCACTGCTGTTTATTAACTAGATGCACAGTCCTTTTCTGCCCCCCCTCCCCCCATTTGTTTCAAGATTAAAGCTAATTACGCCCTGTTCTAACAAGGTTAATAGACCTGTCTTCCACAGATGATTGCTGACATGCTGAGTACTTACAGCATATGTAACAATACATCTGCAACTTTTGTTACTAGCAAACTTGGGTAGTACTCATTCTTGACAGTTTGGATGGTTTTATAAGACCATAGGCCCTCTACTTGTGACATTCTGTCAATCGTAGCATTGGCTTTATTGTATTTAATCATCCCTTAAAGTCAACTGCTAACCCATGTCATAGTTATCACCAATTCAGTATGGTTTTCTGAAGTCAATTAGATGTTTTTGCCATTTGAAATTGGCTGAAACTATTAAAATACCAGGTCAGTGAGCACGTTGTGTTTTCTGGGTGTTGGATATGGTTTTGAGAACACTGCAGAATCAAGAATGTGGATTCAGGGTCCTTCCATGATTTGAGTGCACAGGTCAAAGCTAATGTTCTGTTGTCCTTCGTAGAAATGCTGTGTTGAAGTGTTAGGTTTTGCATGAAAATGAAAACCCTGTATTCCTTCATGTATGTAACATAATTGGTGGAACTTCCTTAATGAGGAATTGGCGGTTTACCCCAGTGTCCTGGCCAAGATTAATCCATCCATCCAGCATTATCACATTGTTACTTAGGAATTTGGCTGTTGGGTCTCTTACGAATGTGAGGACTTGCATTAAGTTTGCATTGCCACATGTTTACTTGATGTGTCCTCAATTCAAGTCCAACGGTACATTCTTGAGTTAAATTGTTCACAAGTAATACACAAATGGATAACTCCCCTATCGATATGACTAAACAAACTTGCACTGAAAAAGCTAATGTATATTTCAAGTGCCTCGTAAATTCAATACTTTGTAGTCAAGACATTAGATATAAACTTGCACTAAGACACTACTACCGAACCAACAAGATCAAGTACAGCCATGTGTGCTGTGTAATGTACAGATTTTGTAAATCTCAACTAAATTGTTCAGCATAAATGTCAGTTGTACAGCATGGAAACAGACCTTTTTGTGCCTTGTCTATGCTGTAAAGGTATCCTAAATTAATTTAACCCTGTTTTGCCACCATTTCTCCCTATCTTATTCATGTATCCATCCAGATGATATTGAAATATTTTAGTTGTACCAGCCATTACCACTTCCTGTAGCATTTCATTCTATTCAGGCATATGATATGGAATGTGAAAAAATAGCTCCCTCAGATCTAATTCCCCCCCCAACCACCACAACATTAAACCTGTGCTCTCTAGTTTTGGACTCCCTTAAACCAGGCAAAAGATCTTGGTTATCCACCTTATCCATGCTCCTTGTGATTTTTTTTTCAACAACTATGTCACTCAACAGCCTCACTCCAGGGAAAATAGCCCATCTATTCAGCCTCTCCCTATACCTTAAATTCTCCAACCCAGCAATATTGTAAATCTTTTCTGAACCTTTCCAAGTTTCACAGTATCCTTCCTGTGGCAGGGAGAATAGAACTGCATGCAGTATTCCAATAGAGGCCCAACCAATGACCTGTGCAACTGCATCATGACCTGCCATATTATATACCCAATGAACTGACCAGTAAAGGCAAATATACCAAATGCTGCATTCACTACCTGTGACTACTTTCAAGGAAGTATGAACCTGTCTGCATGGCATTAGTAGTCACGGTGCTACTGTTAACTGTGTGTATGTCCTGCTCAGATTTGCCTTCTTGAAATGCAGCAGCTCATGTTTATCTAAAACTATCGGCCACTCCTGGGCCCATCTGATCAAGGTCCCATTCTTTCTGTCATTAGAAAGTGCTATATTTTGTAAGAGATGACTGCAGTTATTTCTGTCTTGTACACTGGTGCAAAATTCATACTTTTGAATAAAGCATCCTTGTTTCTTTAATTGGGTTTGCAGCTTAATGAAGAATGGCACCACCTTGTGGCTGCCTTTGTATACACCTCGGTCCAGTGGTCTTTTGAACTCCTGTGATCTTGTAATACCTTGTTAAAGCTTTCAAAAAAATGGCAAATTGAAAGCTTGTCAATAGAATCTGAATATTCTAATTATAACATAGCTACTATGCTTTCAGGTTTGTTCTTCTACAGCAGCATCCCAGTGAACCGGTGTCCTGCTTTATAGTGTTTTAAGTTACAGGTAAGTGGAAGTAAGTCCCAAGGATCTTGAAAGAACCGTTTATGTATAGAGTGATTACCACAAAATCTTGGCTTCAGATATGTATGAAACACAATATTTGGCCTGTCTATTCTTGCATATGCACCACATCCTGCCTTCAATCTTGGCATAGCAATTCACCATTTCCTCATGTAGTTAAAATGCATTTAGGGGAAAGCTAGTTAGGATATTCACCTCAAACAATTTCATGTGATGTAAACTCTCTGGTAACTCCCCTGGATAGAAGCTTCTCCTGAATTTCCTATTGAATTTGAATATCTGTGTAAGGCCTAGTTGATTTTCCAATGACAAGGAATGTTTTCTTCTTCCACCCCCACCCATTCTCTAATGTGTTCATTATTAAAATGAAATCAGAATTACAAAAAAAGTGGGTTAAACAATGATATAACATTTGGTTTCCTATTTTGATCTTGACTAGTAAATGAAAATTCTTTTAGTGGTGAATCACTTGTGTTAGTTGAACATTGCCTTAATATAAATATCTTGCATACCTTTCAGAAAACAACTCAGTAACAATACACATATATTTTAAACTCATTTATATTCGATATCAGTTATGGAATGAGTTACTTGACAAAGCATAGCATGTTTTTAATTTCATTGATTTTATTATACACGACTTTCAGACAGGAAACGTTTGCATTCTCTTCATTTGTGTGTAACTAAGGTGAATAAATAAAATTTTTTACACTGAATTGAAATCAGTGAAGTGAATGAGAATCAGAATCCTAATGTAGTCTTAGGTAATCAATTGGCTCTTCATGGGAGGAAGTTGACAAATTTCAGGTTTTTTAAACCAACAACATAGTTGGAATTCTGAAAGGCATTCGATACAAAAAGCTTAATGGGCAAGAATTTGACTAGGAGGAATCAGAGATACAAAGGACGGGTTCCTAATGGCTTTCAATTCAGACATGCTCTGTAAATTGTCAACAGTCTTGGTAACAAAGCATTGGTAACAGCTCCATTTTAAACTATTAATGTTTGTGTGACAGTATTTCCTATCTGCCACTGTGCTAATGTCAGAATGGTGAGTTAGTGGAATTTTTTAGGCTCAAGGTTGCTGTTTAAAGAGACGGACTACAATTCCCAGAATGCATATGGGTGTTCAAGCTTTGGAAGCATTGACGAGTTAATTTTCAACACCTTATTTTGTTGTCATGGGTGATAAAATATTGCAAGAGAAATAATCAGTTTTAAGCTAGCAAGGACAGTGCAGTGGCTCAATGGTTAGCAACGCTGCCTCACTGTGCCAGGTATCCGGGTTCGATTCCACCCTCTGGCGACTGTCTGTGGAGCTTGCACGTTCTGTCCATGTCTGCGTGAGTTTCCTCCAGGTGCTCCAGTTTCCTCCCACAGCCCAAAGATGTGCAGCTTAGCTGGATTGGCTGTCCTGAATTGTGTGTAGGCTAGGTGGCCACTGGAAATGCAAGATTACAGCGATAGCATAAACAGGGGATCTAAATCGCATATACTCCAGAGGGCTGGTGTAGACCCAACTGGCCTGCATCCACACTGTACAGATGCAATGATTCATGTATGAAACAAAATATCAATTGAGGCTTTTTAGAAGAAATTGTTAAATGTTTTGATTATGTTCATTGTAATTTGCATTTTTTATAAATAGCCTTGCACCTTACATTATTAACTTTGTACACGCCTTGCATGTGTTCTCAATGCATTTGCGTACTCATTTATACAGGAAACTTCCATACACAATCTCATGCAGCCTATAAACTGAAAACTAACAACTGGTGATGAATGCCAAATTGCTTACAAAGCTGATTATGCTATTGAACAAACAATACTTGAATACCATATCTTCAGTGCTACGAATCAAAATTAATTTATTGGATTGAATTAATAAAAGGCAAAGCAAGTTTCACTGAATTTAAAAGTACTGTACTTAAATGCTTAAACAGAAAAATTCTTGAAATTTTTCAAAAATGATAATTACCATGAATCAGTGCTCCAGAAGCCAAACTTGAATGTAGCATCAAGTGTAAATATTTGCTACTTGTTATTTATAGTACTCTGATATTGTCTTGATGCTTAATGCTACATTAGCACTTAGAAATTTCTGCTTTTTAAATGCACCTGAAATAAACATTTTATGATCAGCAGACTGGTTTTCATGATGCGAATGTGTAAACTATTCATTTGTAAGGCCCAAAACCCTTAGCCTGTTTTTCTTTGATTAGCTTTCCAAGGGTAAGCTCTCAAAGCTTGGCTTTCTGGGGCCCCTGCATATGAAGGTAAGCAGTAAGGGTGTGGAATGTATTGTAGATATTTACTCATAATATAACCAAAAAAAGAAAGCAATAAGTGAATAGTTTCAACACTCATACTGTTTTTCTATGTACCATTATACCTTCCACCGCACCTTTTGAGTGGAGCTGTTTGCAAAACAAGTTGACTCAGTCAGAGATCATTTAAAGTTTAAATTGATATACTTACGCACAATCAACCAACAGATGGACTCATTAAACTGACTGGCCAAAACACTTCAGTCAGACAAGTGTCCAATGTAGATAATGGGACATGAATTACTAGTGTGCCATCACAGTAATGTTTATCTCCTTAATTTTTACATTTGTACAAGCAACAACGATTAGTTGGTTTGAGCTATTCCACAAGAGTTTAAAATACACTTGAGATGTTTGATTATTGTTCAAGAACCAGTAATAGCTGTGGTGGAGTAGGAGAAAATACGGCTGTGATTGAAGGTCAGCCATGGTCATACTGAAGGGGGTTTACCAGCACTAGAATTGGCTAGGAGTGTCAAGAATTGAAGATCAATCTTGGACATAGCAGCATTGGAAAGCGGAAAAACTAGATTTTTTGCGTCTAGGCCCGAAATGTCAGCCTTCCTGCTCCTCTGCTGTTGTGTTCATCTAGTCTACACCTTGTTGCGTTTTTGTTTTGGCAGTTTCTTTTGGATGTTTCATATTTTACAAGATATTCAAATCATAACAAAGCATCCCTACACTGTGGTAACAGGCTCTTTGGCCCAACAAGTCCACACCAACCCTCAGCATCCCATTTTCCCCCTTTAACCCACCTAATCTGCACATCCTTGAACACTGGGCAATTTAGCATGGCTAGTCCACCTAACCTGCATATCTGGACTGTGGGAGGAAACCCATGCAGACACGAGAACGTGCAAACTTCACAGTTGCCTGAGGCTGGGATTGAACCTGGGTCCCTGGCGCTGAGGCAATAGACCTAACCACTGAGTCACCATGCTGCCCAAATATAAAAATACCAAAATTGGGATTAAATCTGCAGGACTACGTTTAATCACAGTTGGTAGCCCCAACTGTTGAATTGGAGAGCAGGGTCCACTCAGCTTAGGGTCTACTCCAAATCTTGTAGTTCAGTTGGATGGGTGGCTGATGCAGAGTGAAGCTAACAACATGGGTTCAATTCCCACACCACCAGAGGTTGCCATGAACGATTCTCCTCCTCAGCCTCATCTTTTGCTTGAAGCGTCATCTCTATCCAATGAGACCTGTATACTGTTTAGGACTATGACAACAACCTTTCAATTGTTACATCCTTAGAGCATCAGCATTAAATGTACATGTGAGCCAGTATACAACTGCCAGCTCAAAGATGTGTGATGTAGCATGGATATGTTCTCCAATAACTTTCTTCAAACAGGAGTAAAGCAGAGGTGGGAAACCCCCCCCCCCGCCCACCAAAGCCCAAGATTTCAGTCAGTAATTGCCTGTTGGTAGTGAATGAGTTCACCTATCTCAGCATCAAATATTGTCTTTCCCCATCTGTCAGAGGGATGAGATAGAGCAAATTTCCCTACCAGAATGAGTGTTTGCCCACTCTATGAATGTGGGGCTTGATCTGTGTACTGATGCTATGCTGAAGAAGCAACCATTTTCTATTGAACTGCCTTCAATAGCTTTTGCATCTTGCCTTCAGGTCAAAATACTTGGGCATTCACTCAAGCTGGCAGGCTGAGTCCCCACACCATGTTGAGGGTATCATAAGTGCACTGGGCTGGTTATGTAGCAGATGTGCCTGATGCTCGCTGAAGTGAATCTGTTGTGGTGAGCTTCAGTCTGCTTCCCATGGCAGCATGACAAGGAATGACACTTGGGAATGTTGAGTCCCAGGGAAAAGCTTGTCTAAGCTTGTTTCAGCTGGAAAAGCCAAAGAGAAGCAAATGCTCCAGAGGCAGTTAGAACAATAAGGAAGTTAAACTGGAGGCAGCAACCGATTCGGCATTCAATCGACTGTCCTGTCCTATTTGCAACAGAACCAGATACAGATCAGCCAAGCTGTCATCTTTGTACACGTTGGAGCTTTACCAAACATCCAGGTAACAACTAACACTCACCTTTGCCTCAAATCCCTGAATTCTTCAAACAAATTACTGGATCAGCAGGCCAGTGGAGAGAAATCAGTTAACATTTTGGATTCAGTAAACTTTCCTTAGAAGATTGAGATATCCGTAGCATTCCCGGAAACGTTCTTGTCTGCAATGGGAAATTTGCATATGGGAGGTTGCAGAATACCAGGCAACCAGTATTGTCATACTTCTAGATAATAAAATGTGAGGCTGGATGAACACAGCAGGCCAAGCAGCATCTCAGGAGCACAAAAGCTGACGTTTCGGGCCTAGACCCTTCATCAGAGAGCCTCTCTGATGAAGGGTCTAGGCCCGAAACGTCAGCTTTTGTGCTCCTGAGATGCTGCTTGGCCTGCTGTGTTCATCCAGCCTCACATTTTATTATCTTGGAGTCTCCAGCATCTGCAGTTCCCATTATCTCTTGTCATACTTCTAACTTGTTTTGGAGATGCTGAACTATGAAATTGGATTTTATCTGTCCGATATCTTTTTTGGCAAAGAAAATGTTTGAGATCTGTAATACATGTCCTTTTAACTGCCATGTGTGGATGGCGGGATGTGGGGAAAAGAGGTGGAGGAAGTGGGAGATTTGACCAAAATATTTCCGAAAAGTTTCCATTCCTGATTGATGACTTGTGGCTTAATGCTCTTCTGAGAGATAAAGGTTCATCTTCAATGAAGGACTTGAACATAAAAATCAATGTTGATATGCCAATGCTGTGCTTTTAGAATGTCTTTCAGCTGAAATGTTAAACTGTGATACTGCCTGCTCTTGTAGGTGTTAAAAAACAAATACCTATAGGTATTAGAAGAAAAGCAAGGGAGTTCTGTTTGCATCCACCCTGGACAATGCATCTGTCAATCTGCACCGCAGAAAAGGGCTCTCTGGTAGTTTTTTAATTTTAAAAAAACTTCATGGGATAAAGGCATCACTGGCTCGGCCAGCAATTGTTATCCGTCCCTAGCAGGGAAGTAAGAGTTAACTGCATTGCAGTGGGCCTGGAGTCACGTGCAAGTCAGATCAAGTAAGGTTGTTAATTTCTTTCCCTAAAAGACATTAGTGAACAAGATGGGGTTTTTTTTCTGATAATTGACAATGGATTCATGGACTTTATTAGACTCTTAATTCTGGATTTCTATTGAATTCAAATTCCACCATCTATAGTGGTGGGATTTGAACCTGGGGCTGCTGTGTGTCAATTGGCTGCCATAGTTCCTACATTATAGTGATGATCACACTTCAAAAGTGCTTCTTTGCATACTTGCTTCGAGGTGTCCTGGCCATAAAAAGCACTGTTTTCTCACTCTCTAGACATTCTGGTCACTGCACTATAGAAAAGATATGATTGTACTAGAGAGGGCACAGAGGAGATTCACCAGGATGCTGCCTGGGCTAGTGCTTCAACTATGAACAAAGACGAAGGCTGAGGTTGTCTTTCCTTAGAGAGGGAAACTGAGGTGTAAAAAAAAAATTGAGGAGCATAGAGTAAAAAGGAAAAACTTAAGGGGTAAATAACTAGGAGCATAGTTTTGACGTAAAGACTAAGAGGTTCAGAGATGATTTAAAGAATTTCTTTCATCTGCTCTCGTGGCTGTCTGGAACCCAACACTTGAAAGGGTGGTGTTTAGATTATTACTTGAAGCACCATGGCATACAAGACTGTAGATTATGTGCTGGGACTAGACCAAATATGTGCTTGATGAGTGGCATAGACATGATGGTCTGAAGGGGCTCTTTTTTCCATGCTGTAAAACTCTCTATAAATTAATATCCTTTTGATTTCAAAGCAAAATACAGTGGATGCAAGAAGAATGAAAACAGCTGTAGAAATAGGTAGCATTTATTGAGAGAAAATGTTAATGTTTCAGGTCACTGATCTTTCATTACATTTGAGGTCGGTGATCATCAATTGTGAACTCTTATTTCTTTCCGTAGGTAGTGCCTGACCAGTTTCCCAAGTGTTTTTGTTCTTCTAAATATTGTACTGTGTTGATAGGAAAGAAAAATGGTAGGTGTTTATGAACTTCAAGTTTTATAATCAAAATGCGTGAGTGAAAATATGCTTATGGGAGTTGAGGGTGGGTTCAATTTGAACTTGCCACATCTTGATAGCAGGGAGAGAGAACCACAGAATGATCTTAATTTAGTTGTTTCGAATTCTTCATTGCAGGGAAATAGAGGCTGGGCATCTTTCTAAGTGAAAGGTAATTGGATAGAATATTTTAAAGTAGAGGAAGATGCAGAATTGGATGGAACAGGGGACAAGGATCAGGAGGGAAGTTGGTTTCAGTTGCTTTAAAATAGTCTGCTGATGAAAATCTCAAATGTTGTGGTGCAAAAGTCCATTTGGTCATCGTATCTGCACCTGCTGTCTTACTGATTGTTATGACTGAGTTTCCCAAGTCACCCCACACATTATTTAAATAGGGACAGTTATCAAATGCCCTCATGAATGCCTCAAATTTAACTGAAGTTTAAACAAACGGAATATTGTTCAGGAAAAAACCAACCTGCTGAGTACTACCTCCCCCAGTATGTTTTAATGTCAAATTAAGGCAATAGGGTTTAAAACCAGAGAAAGCAGTGGATGGATACAAAAACAGAAAATGCTGGAGAAACTCAGGTCTGAGAAGAGAGAGACGGTTAACCTAAAGGAACAGGAGTCTGCCATTCAGTTCCTTGAGATAGTGGTTGATCTGTGGCTGAATTCCATATGCCTGTTTTGAGCCTATACCCTTTGATATGCATGCTTAATAAAAATGTCTATCTCAGATTTAAATTGAACAATTGAATTGACTGCTGTTTGAGGAAGAGCATTCCAAACCTTTACTACTGTTTGCATGTGGAATTACTTTGTTCTAGCTCTCTTGAATGACCTGGCCCTAATTCTCAGACAATGCTCCGGTTCTAATTTCTCCTGTGGAAATGGTTTATCTTTTATTACGTACTGTCTTTGGCCATTTATATCCTGAAGACCTTGATTAGATCATGCTTTGACTTTAAATTCTGGAGGATAAAGGCCTAACTTGTCTAATCTGTCTTCATAACCCCCAAAGTCCAGGTATTAATCTAGTAACAAAACAAATATCTGGGAAAGCTCAAGTCTGACAGGATCTGTGGATAGAAATTGGAGTTTGCTCAGGTCCAGCAATCCTCCTTCAGAGCTGAACCTGAAATGTAAACAAAAACAAATTGCTGGAAAAACTCAGGGGTCTGGCAACATCTGAGGAGAGAAATCACAATCAATGTTTCAGGTCCAGTTACCCTTACTCAAAACCAATGGTAGCCCAAGACGTTAACTCTGATTTCTCTCCTCAGATGCTACCAGACCTGCTGAGTTTTCCCTGGCAATTTCGGTTTTGGTTTCTGGTTTCCAACATCAGCAGTTTTTTTTAAAAATGCTGTTGTCATGCTGGTAAACCTGTGCTGAACTCCCTCCAGGGCCATGGCATCCTTGCTAAGCTGTGATGTCCATAACCTGATCGCAGTGGGGTCTGTCAGGAGATTAATGGGAACTGCAGATGCTGTCGAAACCAAGATAACCAAGTGTGGAGCTGGATGAACACAGCAGGCCAAGCAGCATCTGAGATGCTGTTTGGCCTGCTGTGTTCATCCAGCTTCACACTTGGTTCTCCTGAGATGCTGCTTGGCCTGCTGTGTTCATCCAGCTTCACACTTGGTTCTCCTGAGATGCTGCTTGGCCTGCTGTGTTCATCCAGCTTCACACTTGGTTCTCCTGAGATGCTGCTTGGCCTGCTGTGTTCATCCAGCTTCACACTTTGTTACCTCGGGGTGTAACAAGAGCTGGCTGTGCATGGATGTTGCAACTTGCGGCTCTTCCCATTGTCTAGGTCACCCCCCCCCCCCCGGATTCCTCGGCGCATGGTTGCACCCAGATGAGGGGGAGGTGAAAGGTGACAGGAAGTGGCGGCGGTCGCCATGTTGTCCCCGGCGCTGTGTTTTCCGCAGCTTTGTTGTGGCCTCCTCTCCCCGTCTGCTCCCGGTCCGGAGGCGAAATGGAAGCGGCTTGGGGTGCCTTCATATTTCAGGTGAGGGTGCGGGCAGAGTCGACGGGGACCGGGCTCCGAACGAAGCGTCGGAATTTGAAGGCCGGGCGTCGGCGTTTTTGAAGTAAAGGATCGAGGAAGTTTTTTTTTATTCTGTCTCTCCTCCCGGGGTTTTAACTGCAGACTAGCCCAGCCAAGGTGCACCCTCGTATATTCAGATTTATAGCCGGTTTGTACCCCGGCAGTGCATCACTCGCTGGAAAGAAACCACTTCTCTTACTCAGCACGATAGAATAAGAGCAAGGGTAGTGCATTTTTCAATGTGTGTTATACACAAACTGTAGCCAGCAAGTAGCAATCCCAATCAATCCACCGGCATCAGGATTTTAATTCACGATTGAGTTCTTCCCATCCACCCCAACTTCAATGTGCAGTAAATTTACCAGATATACCACTGGACTGATCCAACTTCCCTGCCCTATTCTGTGTTTATTATTTACTTTTTTTTAAAAAAACGCACCTGTCCCTGTTCTTTTGGCTTTCAAAATCATCTCCCGTGCCACTAAATTGTTGTTTAATTGTATGCAGTTTTTGTGTTTAGTTGAAAGGATGTGTTTTCAGGCTACTCGTATCAAACACGCTAGATAACTTACAGGTCTTTTAAGTCGTAGTGTTTAGACTTGACATAGAGCTGTACGATGTCTTACACATGAATGTGGGGCTTTGTTTTTTAAGTGGTGGGGGGAAGTAGTGTGACATTTTGGCAAAGCTGTTTTGAGGCAAGTTTCCCATGTAGAGATTTGTGCAATGGAAGTGTTAAATGTCCTAATTTGAAGTGTTAGAAATTTGCTGCAGATTTAGTCAAATGCAGACTTTGTATCCCAACTATGGTGTGTACTACAAAAACGGAGTTATTTTAAAAAGGAAAAATCCAGAACCATTTAAAATGTTGTGCCACACACTGATACAGGGAACACTTGGCTTGGGTGATGGGCACTTGATTCTCAAAACCTTCTCTACTATTCAATGCAGTAATGACTATTTATCACCATTATCCATCATTTTCAAAGTTCTATCGGTTTGAGAGTGAAATATGTTCAATGATCAGTGACTGCTGTACCCTGGAGTGCAGAATTCTTCATCTGTCTTAAATAACAGACTGCTTTAATCAAAGACAGACTGTGTTTGCTAACTTTTCAGTATTCAATCTACCCAACATCTAAAGAATTTTATCGTTGAAAAACCTGAATTCTCAATGAGATCACCCCATGTTCTTAAGTGTAGTGCATTTCATGCCAGACCATTCAACTTCTCATGCAGGAATCGGTCTCGTGAACCTTCATTGTGCTCCCTTCAAGGCTGATATATCCTTCCTTCAGTAATTTATTCAATATCTTGTGACACTTGGGCAGGGAATGCAAGGAAAACTATTCCTACTGGTTGAAGGGTTGAGAACCAGAGAATACTGGTTTCAGGTAATCAGCAAATAAGCAACATTGATATGAGGAAGTTTTTTAAATAGTGTGGGGTTAGGGTCTGAAATGCAGTGCCTGACATTTGTGAAGGAGGCCTTCTAAAGAGAACTGAATAATAATGTTAACAGAAAACTGTTTGGGATTGCAGGGAATGTAATGGGAATTGGACTGCTTGCTCTTGCAGAGAGCCAGCACAAACAAAACTGGCTGAATGACTTCCATGTACGCTAACTGTTCTATAGGCATAAGAGCTTTTATTTATCAATATATATGTTTAGTGTAAATAATTCCAGAACAACATAAGATCCTGCACATTTTTATACTCTTTATGTATGATACATGTCAGTGCCACTGAGGCCATGAGCTAAATTTTGGGCGTCTCCAGATCTTGGACAGGAATGTCTGCCATAGAGCTCCAAGCTCTCTGACCTGCCTGCCCTGTGTTGCATTAGTGTCAAATTTTGTTTGATAATCACTCACTCCTGTTAAGTGTCTTATTCTTATGGCAGTGAAAGGTCTGTCCTTGCAGTTCACACACAGTGAAGCTCCTGCTGCAGGCCTTAACTCTCATTTCTCACTGAGATTTGCAACAATTTCCAAGCCTCAAAATGAGCTTGCAGTTTGGAAACAATTAGGAGACCCCAGTGTTAACGTCTGGGAGACAGTGATTTTTGAGGAGGTTTGAGTGCCTTGTTATATTTGTCCCAACCTTGATCTATGTGATTAATTTCAATTGGAGTGGAGAGGAATCAACCCTCTCATTGCCTCTGAGTGAGAGGGGAGAGAACTGTCAGGGGTTGTAGTGACAGCAAAAACTGCAGATTCTGGAGTCAAACAACATAGTGTAGAGCTGGAGGAACATGGCAGGCGAGGCAGCATCCGAGGAGCAAAAAAGTTGACGTTTCAGGTCAGGGCCCTTCTTTGGTTTTAATGAAATGTTATCCACCATTTCCTGATAATGCTGCAATGTGTATGAAGACTGAGGACAGAACTGGGCTTATTAGTGATTTTCCTAATGAACGGGTATCTTGCTGAGTCTCCTTTCACAGGCATAGAAGAATAATATTTTGCTGAGAAGCCACGTGAAATTATATCTTGGCAAAAAATAAAACGTTCAACAGTACCTCGTTTCTATAGTGCCTTTAATGCAGTAAAGCCGCCTAAATATGCTTAACAGGAGTGATTATCAAACAAAATTTGATAGAGGCTCCTAAAGGTAACACACAGACAGGCTGGTCAGAGAAGTAGGTTTTCAGAATGTGTGTCTGGGAAGAAGCATGGAGGTTTAGGAAGGGAATCCAGAGATTGGACTCTTGGCAGCTGAGGATCTGACTACCAATGATGGAAGAATTAAAATCAGGAATACTGAAGGGGTCAGATTTAAATAAGTAGACATGAAGGTTGGAGAGCTGGAGATTACGTAGATATTGGAGGAATTATATAAACAACAGTTGTATTCTCTGGAATTTAAAAAAAAATGCAGATAACTTGAACAGTTTTAAAAAATTTTAACGGGAGCAGATAGAGAAACAATTTCTACTGACCAAGGAGCCCATGAGTACAGGCCTGGTCTTGGCATTAAAATCAAACAGATCAGGAGTGAAAGATAGGATGGTACGAGGCTGGAACTCTTCAACTTTGAACTTGATATGGGAAGTTTTTGTTAACTGAAGTTTCACTCAAGGATATTGGACAAAGCTGGGTATCTAGGCGACATTGTAGACCAGCCATTGTCGCATTGAGTGCGACGTTCAGGCTCGAGCCGATTGTATTGCTTTTGCTCCTAATAGAAGACACCCCAATTGAGAGTGTAGCCAAACAATAAAGAAAGGTCAGTAGAACTAAGATAGTTAGCAGCCAGTGGGAGAGGGAAGAGCTGGGATATTAGTGATGAATGGGATGGATAGAAGTAGAGAGGCCAAGTAGTCAGGACAAGGCTTGGAAGAGTGAGGTAGGTAAGGTAGGACAGGAAGCTGTGGGTTGTTTAGGTAGACAACGCCTTAAGAGGAATTTTCCTGGATAAAGTTAGTGATTTTTACCTTTAAATCACAGAATCCCTACAGTGCTGAAGCAGGCTATTTGGTCCATAGGGTCCTTGCTGACCATCCAGACCCACTCCCCTATCCACTGCTGCATTTTCTGTGGCTAATCTGCCTAGCCTGCACAGCCCTGGACACTGGTCATTTTAGCATGGCCAAGCCACCCAATCTGCACATTTTTGGACTGTGGGAGGAAATCCGAGCACCCAGGGGGAACCCCACAGACACAAGGAGAATGTGCAAACTCCACACGGTCACCTGAGGGTTGAATTGAACCTGGGTCCCCGTGCTGAGAGACCGCAGTGCTAACCACAGCCACGATGCCACCTCCTCCTCTCCCCCCCCCCCCCCCCCCTTCTTAATTCAAGGGACATAAGAAATAAAGTGACACAAGCAACAGCTGGGTAAAGGATTCAGAAGTGGAAATTTAAAGTCCTGCCACTGATGAGGAATCATCGTTAAAAGGCTTAGACCTGGTGCAGCTGTGTGTTTGTGATGGTAGAGATGTGTTCAGTTTGGTGAAGAGGGAGTGGAGGTTTACTGGGTGGATGACTGCTTAATTTGGTGCATGTTGCTGTCAGTATTTTATATAATTTTGGCTTTTATAGACATTAGAATGGTGCAAAAGAAGTTTATTACTGCATTTAAGAGGACAAAAAAGTGTTCCTCTGTAAATTGATTTTAGTTGTCTTACATGGCTTTTGATTGCAGCAAGTGACTAAGTTGCATAATGTTGCTACTGTTCATTTTATGAACATGATGCTGTCAGTTTTGTGGCATCTTTTGAAGGTTGTACTGTGTGCTTGGGGTGCAGTTTCAGGCAAGTCATCCACTCTGGTACCTGATCCAAGTTGCCATGCTTCATCAGAGTCTGGATAGTTGATATCAGCAGAGTACATCACCATGCTTGATCCGAATAGCTTCGGACAATCGGACACTTTCTAGCAAGTGTCAGTGGAAAACATCAGGTGCAGAAATCTTCTGATTCGGTCTCAATTTCTGTAGAGTTTCTGAATCTGACCATGTAGAGGATGAGCCACTTATTCCTTTCAAACAAAACAATTTGGGAAAATGTGATCTATTAGTATTATCATGGACTTTTAATCCAGATATCCAGGTAATGTTCTGTGGACCTGGGTTTGAATCCTGCCATGGCAAATTGTGGAATTAAATTCAGTTAAAATCTAGAGTTGAGAGTCTAATGATGACCATTAATCCATTGTCGATTGTTGGATAACTCCAACTGGTTCACTGATCTTTTTAGGGAGGGACTGCAGACCCACAGCAATGCTGTTGACTCCTAACTGTACTCTGGCAGTTAGGAATGGGCAATAAAGCTGGCCTAGCCAGTGACGTCCACATCAGTGAATTTTTTTTTAATAGCGAGCTTTGTTATTCAGAATTCAGCACTAGCTGTAATTTTTGTTGACTTGTTTCTTCTAAATGCCAATAATTTTTGCCTTGTTAGTTTGTTTTCAAGTAATGAACTATCCGAATAACCCATTCCCCATCTAGGGGGTGGTAACATTCTAATACCAGTGGACTAATAATATAGAACTCCACCCTAATGCTATCTGGACTTAAATTGCGATTCCCACTATGACAGATTGGTGAAACTGAAGTTCAGTAGAAAACCTGGAATTTGGAAGCTAATCGAATGGCAACTACTAATCATTGTAAAATTAATTCCATCTGTTTTGCTAACATAATTTAAAAAACAAAAATCTGGCACCCTTATTTGGTCTGACCTTCATGTATCTCCAGGCCCACACAATATGGCTGACTCTCAACTGCTGCCTGAGCAATTTGGGATGGGTGTTAAATGCTGGCCTAGCCAGTGATGCCCACGTAAAATGAATAAATTTTTAAAGTTCTACTCTCATCTGCCAGAAGCTTTCAAACTTACAGTATTGCAGATAACTGCAATACTGTTTCCTCAGTACCCCTTGCTAGATTCCCACACTTCACCCTCCCTTCTTGCAAGATCTCAATGCCCATGTCTTTGATCTCAGGACTGGTTGAAAATGCGCAAGTTTAGGGAACCACTTTTGCTGATATGATGCTATTCCCTGTGCATTCTTGACAATAGTTCACTCTCTACAAAAATACTGAAGTACCATGCATGAATGAATTGTGTTGACCAACCATTCAGGTGGTTTGGATTGTTTAGTTCAGGATAATGCCTTCATAAGAGTATTTAGTACTAACTCAATGCTTGTTATTTCTTTTAAAGTCAGGAATAAATGGGTTTTAATTTACAATGTGCATCATTTCAAAAATGATTGTACAACTCAATTTGTATAAACTAAACGTTGATGAGCATCTAAACTTTTGAAGAACATTGATGTTTAGTTGTATGAATGAACTTGTGCAAGTTTAAAGGCTTTTTAGCCTGTAGAAGATTCCCCATTCTAAAAGTACTGGGTGTGTTTGCTGGCTTTTAACATTCTAGTATTGTGTCCAAATCGTATTTTTTCATAATGCCAGTGGTAAATGATGTTAAGCTGTTTAATCTGTGGGTTGTGGGAAGCTTTGCAACATGGACTGAATATATCCTCGTTGCCCATAATTACAGTCATAGGTCTAATTTCTGTACAGTGGTGAAAAGTAGGATTTTTCTTTTTGATCTTTAATGTTCCCACCTCCTGGTGTACAGGCATATGTGTGAAATCTCTGAGCTAGAATTAAGGCCAGGGGACAGATCTCTTTAGTTAAGTCGGCCTGCTTAGACAATTATGTGACTTCCAGAAATAAAATTAATTTTCTTTTGTGATCATCTGTGGGATATTGGTGCAGGAAGAATGGAACATTTCTTTTAAATGTTACTACCTCAGACGTGTGAAGTACTTCCAGATTAGTGTCATACAGCTAGATATTGAGTTAGTTTTTTTGTTCCAGTGTGGTCGTGCCTTCAAATACAAAAACGATCCCATTCCCTTAAAGCAGTTTGTTCCGTTTCTCAAGCAGTCGACTGGATGTCAGTTGTGACTCTTTTCGGATCCTGCTCCAAGGCTTGAGTGCAAAAATCAAGACTGGCCTGCATGTGTTGGACTTCTGGGAAAGATGTTAAACTGCAGTTTGACTTCTCCCTTGTGTGACCATAAAGAGATTGTGACCCTTCAGCAATTACAAGAAGTGTTAGAGGAGCTCTCTCCTCTGTCCTTGTCAAAATGTGTTCCTCAAACAGAATCGACAGCAAACAGTAACAGATTATCTGGTCATTGTCACATTACTGTGAGAATTTGTTGTGTGCTGCTTAGCTGCTGTGTTTTCTGACAAGTGAGACTGCACTTCAGAAAGTGCATTGTCTGTAAAGTGTTTTGGACATCTGGCCATTACAAAAGGTGCTACATAAATACAAGCCTCTCAAATGATGTATGAAGGGAAGAAGTGTTGGAACTTAGGTAAGCAGGATATGAAGAAGAGGGATTTAATGCTTACACTTTTTGAAGTAGCTTGTAGTTTAGTACATTGGCAAATATGGGAGGCATTTCAGAAATACTGAGGCCATGTATAAACAATAATGAGAAATAATTCTTTAATTTTTTAAAAAAATTTTGTTTGAGGGAGAAGTTTTAGCTGGCTTAACTTTATGGTTTCAGATATTGTCAGGGTATTTTATTGCCTGTTAGAATAAGCATAGAAAGCTGCCTTTAGTTTTACATTTTTGTGAAAAACAGCAACTTCAATAACAGAATTCCTGAGTGCTGCACTACAGTGAAATTGTCAAAATGCATAAGTGGCAACAGTAACTGTGTGTATTACATTCATACATGAGAACTGAACAGCTATTCCTTGTAGAAGTAACTAGTTTGGTAATGTGACGTTCCCTGATGGCTGGTAGGTGCCTATGCCTTTTCTTGTACCAAGATGCATCAACCAAATATGAGGGTTTGTGATTGTCTCCCCTGATCTCAGCGTGGGCTGATCAGGAGATATTCCAGCTGGACTCATGAGGGAACAATTTGTCGGTCAGCCCTGGAAACAGCTTTGTGTAGCTCTTGGCACAAGAGGTTTTGTCTCCACTCTGATTCCCTTCTGGTTTGAATGCCTTGCTACCTGGGCAAAGAATGACTCATTTAGACAAGGCATTGTAGCTATGGGACAGCACTGCAATAGAAGTCAAACCTTTAGTGCAGAAGTGAAATGAATGAAATAGCATAACTAGTATATTGTGAAGAAGGATCACTGGACTCTGCATTAACTGTTTTCCCTCCTATGGACACTCAGATCCACTAAGTTTCTCCAGCAATTTTAGTTTTGTGTACTGTTGTAGTTTAGCTTTTAGAGATTAAAAACCTGTGCATTTATTCTCATAATTTAATCTGAACACTTCAATTTACTAGTCTAAGCTGCTTTTGTGACCATTATTTGAACTTTACACATTTTTAAATACTAATTCTATGTTGCAATACTTGAAGTTTGAGACAGAACTCGTATGAGTTTTCTTCAAAGTGCCTGACATTTGTGTTTACATTTGCTGTAGAATTGACTTGATTGCTGTGGAAAGCAGTACACAGTGTAATTTTGGGCATCACAAGTTATCAGGATACTCTCAAACAATTAATTTGTATACATTGGTTGACAAGTTTGTTTACCTGAAGTGCACAAAAACAAATTGCTGGAGAAACTCAGCAAGACTTTTGCTATTCACCTTATCCTTGCCCCTCATGATTTTATAAACCTCTGTAGGGCCACCCCTCAATCTCCTACACCTTCGTGGCGGGGGAGGGGAACGCACAAAAAGGTCCCAGCCCCTCCTTATAACTCAAACCCTCCAGTCCCAGTAATACCCTTGTAAATCTTTTCTGCATCTTGTCTAATTTAATAATCTTTCCTAAAGCAGGGCAACCAGAACTAAGCACAGTACTCTGAAAGAGCCCTCACAAACATTCTGTGCGAATGTAATGTAACATTCTAACTCCTGTTCTCAGTGGTCTGAGCATCGACAGCAAGCATGCCAAGTGCCACCTCAACTACAATGTCTGTGATGTGATCTTCAATGAACTATGAACCCTGAACCCCGAGTTTCTGTTCAACAGCACTCCCCAGACCCCTGCTGTTAACTGTGCAAACCTTGCCCTTTGTTTTTATTACCAAAATGCAACACCTCACGTTTATCTAAACTAAACTCCATCTGTCACACCCTAGCCCAATTGATCAGGATCCCTTTATAATCCTAGATAACTTCCCTTACTGCTTTCTATTCTGGTGTCATCTGCAAACTTTTAAATTATGCTTCCTATGTTCTCATTTATATAAATGCCAAACAACAGTGGACCTAGCACCAATCCCTGCAGACCTATGCAGGTTATAGGCCTACAGTCCGAAAAACAACGCTCTCGCTCTCGCTCTCGCTCTCGCTCTCGCTCTCGCTCTCGCTCTCGCTCTCGCTCTCGCTCTCGCTCTCGCTCTCGCTCTCGCTCTCGCTCTCGCTCTCGCTCTCGCTCTCGCTCTCGCTCTCGCTCTCGCTCTCGCTCTCGCTCAGTCAAACCAATTTTGTATCCAGTTGGCAACAGGAAGTTCTGTTTCAGTGCTGTATAACCATGACCCTGTCTGGCATCCTCTGTGGAGAGGAGAGAGTTAACATTGAGTCCAGCAATCCTTCAAAACCGACAGCAGCTAAAATAAGCTGGTATTTATGCTAATGATGGTGGGGTGAGAGAGGAGGGGTGTGGAGTGAACAGGTAGCTAGAGATGGATCCTCGAGGAAAAGAATCAAAGTTAGGTGGAAAGAGGATTGTTGTTAAACTAGAGAACCTGGAAAGGTGACTGTATATGTTAGAACTTACTTGATTTATCTGCGAAGGAAATGCTCCTGAGATTTTTTCTTGATTGGTATTGATATTTATTTTATTAGTGTTCCGTTTGTACAGTTTTACACTTCTGAATTCTCTAGCCTAGCCCTAGCTTGTTTGCTGTACTATGTTTACTGTTTGTTCTTGTGCTCTGTTCAATTAACCGTCCTGAGAGAGTATTTTTATTCACTGGATCTTTCTAGGGAAGATCAAACATGTTTGGATAGCTGAACCTCTTATGTTAAACAGGTGAATGAACAGCATTTTGATTACAGAAGTGTGACCTGTGCAAAATCCACACACTCTTAGCAACACCAGTAAACCAGAAACTACTGGTCTCCAACGCAAACAAAAACTTCTTTAAATGGATATCCTCGTTATGTCAGAATTCCACCTTATTGTTTGCCTTATATGCATTGGCTGTTTGCCCTGTTAATACACTTCCGTTGTGACACACATTCACTGACTTGCTGAAACTTGCAGCAGTGCCAATTTCTCCATGTGTGCAGATTATTGGAAAAATTCTCAAGTTCTCTTAACTCACTAACTTACACAACAAGAGTAATCACATCCAAAGCTCTTGCACACAGGTTAAACCATGTCATGACATAAATGCAGGCAAATGATGTCAATAGGTTGCTTCCCTGAACCCCAGGCTTGGGCAGTGTTGTAATATAGCACTGTAAATTGCTTAGAATATCTTGGCACAAGTCAGAAAACTGCATTCCTCACTTCTAATTACGAGACATTGATCTGTGCAAACAACTTTTATTTTTCATAGTGATGGCAGCAGCACCTTATGTTGTGACCAAACAAGATGCTTTAAATAAAAACACAAATTGCTGCAGCAACTCAGCAGATCTGGCAGATCTATGGAGAGAAAAGAGGTTGGATCTAGTGACCCTTCTTCAGAACATTAAAGATGTGGCATTTTATGATTAAACTTTAAGTCTCCACAGGTCGTTTCTCTATATGGGGGAACCAAGTAGATTTGTTGTATTTGGACGTCGTCAAGGTATTTGATAGACCTCAAAAGTTAATTTATAAGACGAGCCTATAGTGTTGGCTGTAGTACATTGGCATGGACAGAGAATTGGTTTATGGGCAAGAAACAGCAAGTGTGGTAAAAGGTTCTTCAGGTTGGTGACCTGTGAACAATGGGGTTCCACAGAAATCAGTGCTGGGATTGCATTGGTTTGCGACATATATTAATAACCTAAGGAAACGAATGTGCTGTAGCCTAATTTGTGCACGACATTAAAATAGGTGGAAAGGCACGTTGGAGAGGGATACCAACAGTTTACGGAGATATTGATAGGTTAAGTAGGCAAAATGTGAACAAATGGAGTATGATGTGGGAAAATGTGAAGTTCTTCATTTTAGAAGGGAGAACAAAAAATTATTTAAATGGGGGGGAGGGAGAAAACTGGAAAGCTGCAACACAAAGGATGGTGGGGTACTCGTACATGAAATATAGAAAGCTCGATGCAACAAGTGATGAGAAAACAAATGGAAGGTTGATTTTATTTAAAGGAGGTTGGAGTATAAGCATTGGAAAGTCTGATTGCCAACTATGCAAGGAGCTGGTGAGATCATATCTTGGAGTACTATGAATATTTTTCTTGTAGTGGTCTCTTTTATTTCCCTTCTATCTCCCTTCTAAAATGAAGAACTTCACATTTTCCCACATCATACTCCATTTGTTCACATTTTGCCTACTTAACCTATCAATATCTCCGTAAACTGTTGGTATCCCTCTCCAATGTGCCTTTCCACCTATTTTAATGTCGTGCACAAATTAGGCTACAGCACATTCGTTTCCTTAGGTTATTAATATCATTTTAGTGGAGGTAGTTCAGAGAAGGTTCATTGGCATGATGCCTGGTATGGAGGGGTTGTCTCATGAGCAAAGGCTAAACAGGTTGGGACTGTAATCACAAGTTCTGAAGACAGGTGATCTCATATAGGATATATAATAACATGTAGGCTTCTTCAGGGAATTGACAGGGTAAATGCTGAGATAATATTTCCCCTCTAGGGAAAGGCTAAGACCAGAGGGCGTTATTTCAGAATAAAGGAATGCTGATTTGAGGGTTGAATGTCTTGGAGATCCTTGCCACAGAGAGCTGTGGAGGTATAGTCTCTGTATATTTGGAGTTGAAATAACTTCTTAATCGGTCAAGGACCCAAGGGTAACAAGGTGTAGAGCTAAATGAACACAGCAGGCCAAGCAGCATCAGCAGAGCAGGAAGGCTGGCATTTCAGGCCTGGACCCTTCAGAAGATAAGTTTCCTGGGTATGTTTTTTCATGTGTTAGCAACGAGTTGTACCTCATTTGAATACTTTTACCCATCCTATCAGCCTAGATAATGAATGTGAGCCAAGCAGTTTATAGAGGCCACATACAACACTGTGAAATCACATGGAAAAAGTGAAGGAATAGACCGTAAAATTCCTTAAGTTTGCTCTTCTCTTGATTTAAAGTCATGGTTGATCTGATTGTGATCTTCACTCTATATTCCTGCCATAGCCCTCTCCCTAACCCTTGTAAGTCAGAAATATGTCTATAAACAAGCTTGAATATATAAAATGACCTGGCCTTCTCTCCTGTTTGGGAAAGAGAATTCCAAACACTGATGTCTCTGAATGAAGAAATTCCTCCTCTTCACTTTTGCAAATTGGAGATGCCTTATTTGTAAACTGTGCCTCCTAGTTCTAGAGTTCTGCCACAAGGGAAAATAATCCCTCAGAATTTGTCATGACAAATCTTTCAATCTTACTCTGTTCTTGTATACCATATGTTCCTGGTCCCTGATAAATCTCCTCTAACCCAATTGTACTGAAAACATTGTACCCCCATAATGGGGACATAATAAGTACCTACTGATAAGTGTCAATCTCATTGAGTAACATTCTTATTTTCTGTAAAAAGACAGCTTGTTGCAAGAGTCTATTATTCTTCAGGAGCAGAACTTGTATGAAAGGGCAATTAAGGATTGCTAATAAATGTTCACCTTGTCAGCATCCCTTACACACAGAACATAGAACAATACAATGCAGAACAGGCCCCTTGGCCCTCGATGTTGCACTGACCTGTTAACTCATCTAAGCCCATACCCCCTACACTATCCCATCATTATCGATCTGCTTATCCAAGGACTGTTTAAATGCTCCTAATGTGGCTGAGTTGAGTAAGGGTGTTCCATGCCCTTACCACTGAGTAAAGAACCTGCCTCTGACATCTGTCTTAAATCTATCACCCCTCAATTTGTAGCTATGCCCCCTCGTACAAGCGGACGTCATCATCCTCGCAAAAAGACTCTCACTGTCCACCCTCTGATCATCTTGTATGTCTCTATTAAATCCCCTCTTAGCCGCCTTCTCTCCAATGAGAGCAGACCCAAGTCCCTCAGCCTTTCTTCATAAGGCCCGTGCTCCAGACCAGGCAACATCCTGGTAGATCTCCTCTGCACCTTTTCCAATGCTTCCACATCCTTGCTGTAATGGGGCGACCAGAACTGCACGCAATATTCCAAGTGAGGCCACACTAGCGTTTTGTACAGTCGCAGCATGACATCACAGTTCGGGAATGCAATCCCTCTACCAATAAAACCTAATACGCCATAAGCCTTCTTAACAGCACTATCAACCTGCGTGGCAACTTTCAGGGATCTATGTACATGGACCCCAAGATCCCTCTGCACATCCGCACTACAAGAATCTTTCCATTGACCCAGTATTCTGCCTTCCTATTATTCTTCCCACCAAGTCTCCCTGTAACATTCTTCCACACTGTCCCCCACTCCACCGACTTTAGTGTCATCTGCAAACTTACTAACCCATCCACCTATGCCTGCGTTCAAGTCATTTATAAAAATGACAAACCGCAGTGGTCCCAAAACAGATCCTTGAGGCACACCACTAGTAACCGGACTCCAGGCGGAATATTTTTCCATCATTTCCATGATTTATCTGCCTTCACACCTTCTAGAATTGCTAACACCTCTCCTTACTCACCTCAATCTTTTCAATTCTAAAAGCCTGTAACTCAGTCTTCTCCTTTACATATCACAAACAATTGTTGAAAAATACCTGCAACACTATCTATTTCAATTATTAATAAAGAAAAGTTATTTGGATGCTTATACTTGGAAATGTCTTTGGTTGCAGTTACTGTACAAAGTCTCGCATTCATTCTGATAGTACTTTGACAAAGTTCAATGATTGCAAGTCACTTCAACTGCTCAAAAGGTTAATGTTGGATCCCACTGCAGAAAATAGTTGTCACAGTTGGGAAGTAAACACGTTGACACAATTTCTAATGGTGCAAGCCCTCTGTTTCCTGCAGCCTACTTATATCATCTTTTGCCTTTCTGCCTACTATGGTATGTGACGCTGGTCATGCAATTGTTTGACATAGCTGATTCTATAAGAACAACCAACACCTATTTTTGTTATATTATTGGCGGCCTTTACGCTAGCACACTGTTATCAACTCCCAACATACACATCTTGTCGGAACCTACCAATAGCAATTTTCTGACCTCAAAAAAATTCAGCGTTCAGATCTGCAATGGTACATTGTGATGTGAGTGACCCAGGCATTCGTCGACATCAGTTTTGATGCTGTGAAGTTCAGTGGTTTTAGTTCTGTCAAGATTAAGAAAGTCTCCTAATGTATCCCCCTCCGGTCCACTTTCAACTAATCAAGCTGTCCTCTTCCATGATGAAAGTTATTTTCTAGAATCTTCGAGAAAAGCAAGTACTGTACTGTAGCTGGAGACTTCAGTGTTTGTCACATGAAAGGGCTTTGCAATGCGACCGTTAGCAGGGTTGTGAAGGGCATTGCTGCCAGTTTGATCCAGGGCCAGCCCTAAAGGAACCCACATGAAGTAGCAAGTTGCTATATTCTTCACTATTAAAGACTCACATCTCCACATTAATATAGCAAAAGTGACCACCGCACAGTTGTTGAGGACAAACTCTTGTTTTCACTGTTAGAGCACTCTATTGTATATTGTGCCGCCAGATGTATTTTAAACTCTACCACAGCTCTGTTGCAGCCTCCAAATACCCATATTTGGTGTATTCTATTGATAATTCACAGTCTAAAACCAATTATCAGAAATGGTGAATATGCTCTGTAACAGAACCTCCTGCTCTGACAGTCAACTAGAAAAAGCTATTTTTAAACTTGTTCATCCTTCAAGGTGAAAATGCCCATGTACCTCAGCTGGGGTGTTTGGTGAGGTCTGATGGATACACAAATGTCAACTAAGATCAATCTGTGCTCTGAATAGGGTTTTGACTCAGAATTAGGGGTACCAGTTTAAGATTGAGGTGGTAAGGAATTTTCTTGAAGGGCTGAATGCCTTTGGAATGCTTTGTCACAAAGAGCTGTGGAGGCAGAGTCCTTGTGTATATTTAAGGCTGAGACAGATTCTTGATCAGTCAGGGAATTGAGGGTTAAGGAAAAAGGTCAGGAGAGTGATGTGAGGAAGGCCAAATCAGCCATGATCAATTGAATGGTGGGGCAGGTCAAGGGGATAAATGGCTTACTCCTGTTCTAATTACCTTTGGGCTTATGGAAGGTTCTATTCCATTTTTGTACTATAACTCCAATGCCATAAAATACAAATAATTGAAACATGAAACTGAACCCATCTGTTGATTTCAATGGATAGAAAAGATTTTGAGAGAATGAAATTCAGTGTCCTGGCCAACATTCATTCCTCAACCACCTGCAGATGAACTTGTTTTAGCTTATTTCCTTGTTTGCGAACTTGCTGTGGGCAAATTGGTTCCCTCCAAAGTATTGATGATACTCCAAAAGAACTACTTTGATAGGCTGTGTTTAGTACAGCCTGAAGAGACAAGACATTACGTTAGGAAATGAATAAACTTGTATCAGTGTATGTCAAATCTGATGGTGTTCCTTTTGAGCTTTTTTTAATCAATAATTAAACGTTTTTGGTCTCTCAAATCGACGGAAGCAGCTACTTTCCTTCATGAAATCTTCTGAAAATACTGGTGAAGAATTAAAGTGGTGAAAATTTGAAACCTTTGCAATTGTCGAACCAACGTGAGAGAGTTTGACCGTAGATTATCGATCTCTCAGCATGGGAAGTAATTGAGCTCTCGTGTATAGTAAAGATTTATTATGACGTTTGGCTAATTTTCACTCTGTTTTATAGGCGGCTGATATCTCTCAGCAGCAGCACCAGCAGCATGTGCAGAACACTCTGCTGCCGATATTGCATTCAGCAACTGAGCCACGTGAGCAAGCACCTATAACAACTCTGCCTCAGGCTCAGAAAACCCCAAACCCCAAAGAAATACCCAAACCTACAGTAGAGAAGAAGGAGAAGACCAGAACACCCGTGATTTGCAGTTACTGCAGCAAGGCTTTCAGAGACAGTTATCACCTCCGGCGACATGAATCATGCCACACTGGAATCAAATTGGTGTCACGGCCCAAGAAAGTGCCAACCATGGTGTCGCTGATGTCGTCAACACCCGCTGTTGGTGCCACTACAACATTGGTGTCAACTGTTGCAGGGATGCTGACTTCAGCAGATGCTTCCACCTCCACCGTCACCAGTAGCACTACTACGGCTGTCACGGCCAGCAAGAATGCCAATAGACGAGTGAAGAAGAATCACGGCTGCGAACTGTGTGGAAAAGCATTTCGTGACGTTTACCACCTCAACCGGCACAAACTTTCACACTCGGATGAGAAGCCATTTGAGTGTCCCGTTTGCCAGCAACGCTTCAAGAGGAAGGACCGCATGAGTTATCATGTGCGCTCACATGAAGGGGGCATCAACAAACCATATATCTGCAGCCTTTGTGGAAAAGGATTCTCCAGGTAAATTTAAACAGAGTTTGGAAAATGATGGGAAGGTGTAAGTAGCAAAGGGCGTAAATTTGTGAGGACATTAGAATAAAAGAAAAAAAATCCTTCATTTGATGGGACAATTTCCTTAAAGCAAAACTGTGTTGTTGACAACATTCTAGCACAACGTAAGCCAAACAGAAATTGATTCCTACATTCGTTCATTTGCTAACTTTGTTTCGAAAATTCGTGCTTTTTTACTCTTCGTTTTGTTTTTAATTGGTATTGCAAGCACTGTGAAGAAAGTATTTTGACTGTAAGCTTAGGAAGTTTGACATGTAATTAACTGCTAGCAGCATAATTTCTCAAGTTATCAATGAATGTCATCTAAAAATTTAGACATTAAAGTAAACAGATTTTCAGAATCAAATCCTGATTGCTTGTTACTTTGACACAAGTGTATCCAGCTAATGCAGAAATAAATGACTTGCATCAGAAAGCAACATTTGCTTTTATTGTAGTGTTGGAAAGCAAAAATGATGCCTATGCATTCACTTTATGTGCAGTCAAATTGTGGTCTTACTGCCATCACTTAATCCCACTGTTTTATTCAATTTGTACCTACTCTTGGTTGTAACTTCAGAGAATTGCTTTTGCTCCAAGGTTGTTCCGTGTAGATTTTCTTTTATATACGGGCCATACCTCAGTTGAATTTGAGAATAACAGCTGATTACTGGGCTGCTCTTTTCCCTGAAAGAAATTTTGTGCCTCTGGCCGTAAATTAAATGCATTGTTCAGGGTAATGTTCCTGCTGTGTTTCTGTAGTCAGAACAGGAACTGAATGCCCATGCAGTTTGGAGGTTGTTGTCCAGGCTACAGCTCTAGGGTCCCTTGGAGCCCAAGGTTTGATCCGGTTGTTCAAACCTCCATTCTGTATTGCTTGCACCTATGTTTCTTCCATTTCCTTGTACCCATTTGAATTTCCAGAATGGCTGTTTTCACTGGGTCACATTTTAATAATTGTCTAATTGTCTCAGTAAGTTGAGGTACGTGCAAATTGATAGGAACATAATTGTAAATTTGATAATGTTACCAAGGATTCGTGGGATGTGGCTAATAACATTTTGACAATTGGGCAGCATTGACTTTCAACCTTCGTCTTTTTTGGCATTTATTGGAACTTCTGAGCAATAATCATCTGAAGCTGAATCCTTGATTGATATTCCTCCCTGTTCCAGAGAAACTGAAGCCAGTTTTAGCAACCCCATAGTGCTGTTTTGACTGAATTCAGGTAACAGCACAGGTTGATGTTTTGGAATTTTCTGGCTAGTGTCCCACATTGTCCTCCCTGATTCATATACTTATGGAGCCAGCAAGGAGTTATTTTATTAATAATAAAATGAAAATATTTCTTCTATTTCAAGCTAACCCATGACCTTTCTTTCCACTCCAGGCCTGATCATCTGAGCTGTCATGTCAAGCATGTTCATTCCACAGAGAGACCCTTCAAATGCCAAGTAACTCTTTATTTTTCTGTTTTGAAGCCAGTTAAGTGGTGTTCACATGGATTATTGTTCCAAGTTTGTTATTTTCAAAGTGTCAAGATTTCCAAAACACATTGTGTAATTTTCGTCCTGGGTGCATCAACGGTGCATGTTGAAAGAGGATGGAGTCGTCCTTCGGCAAGTACTCCAGTGCAACAGTTCCTGTGACCTGACAGTCTATTTGAGGTGTGCAGGAAGTGTTCACCTGAAAATAAAAACAGAGTACTGTGGAAACTGGAGATCAGAAATAAAAAGTGTTGGGGAAACTCACTCTGGCAGCATCTGTGAAAAGAAAGAAATAATATTGAGTCCAATATGATTTGCTTTGGAACTGAAAAATAGCTTTTGTATTTGCTCCACTTGCTCCTTCCTCCTCCTCTTTGCAATCATAAAACGTACCATTTTGCGTCCCCTTCGGTTCCGTCATTGGACTCAACATTAACTGAGTTTCTTCATTTTAATTAAAGACCCACCTATAACCTTTAAATTCAAGCCGAGATGGATATTACATGTCCAAAAATCTCGTGAGCGCCTTTTGTTGGGTAGGAACCGGAATTACTTGCTTTGCTTTTTTGACCCATAATGTATTTTCTGTTTGAGGGGGAAAACGTGGACAAAGTTGCATACCTTTAAATTGGGTTTGTGAGCAATGTTGGTCCAAATTATTTTGTTAATTGCTTTATATAGTAGGGGGTAAGACTTTATAAACACCGACTAAACAAACATGTGACTTGCAATTGCAATGGTGATATGTTTGGTAGAGCAATCTTGAGTTTTAAATGGGAAAGAGAATAAAACAACTGGATATTATTGTGAATTTGTAGGTAAGTGACATTTTGAGATTTATTTTTTCCCGATTCCAAAGCCCTAAAGATTTTTTTGAGATGAGTGATTTGAGAAAAGGGAGAAAATGAACTGTTACGAATGTCTTTCATCAGCCTAAATTGCATAAAGGAGAAAGGAAAGAATGTAAGACTAAGAATAGTGTTAAGCGCTACACTGCCCAGTAAAGTCAGAATATTCTTTGCAAAAATGCAAAAAAAAATTTCAGTTCTGGTCTATATCTTGTCTTTTGGACATTTTGGACAAATGTCTTCCATTTGGACATTCTTGTTTTAGTTTCCATACTGTTAAGAGAGCTGCTCAGATGGCATTAGTTCTTAGAACATCAGTGTGTGAACTGAAAAGTTGTAATTTCTGCTTAGAATGGCTTTGTCCTTGACTAGCTCTGTAATTTCCTCAATTGCCATAGGATGGAAACAGTAACTCATCCATGTGTGTGTCCAGAATAAAGGGCATAATCTTTAAACTTCAAGCAATGCTGTTATGAAATTATGTCAAAGTATTTCTTCACTCAGTTCTAGAAATCTGTTGAGGCTAAGTCAATTGAAACTTCTTAGGCTGAGATTTAGGTTATAGTTAAGAATAGATAAAATCTAAAATCAAACAGAATAGCAAAGTTGCCCACTAATGGTAGACAGGTTAGTAAGGTTGGATCACACAGGATCCAGCCAATTGGTAACAAACTTGGATTGAGGGTAGGAGACAGAGGGTGGTGGCAGAGGATTGCTTTTTGGACTGGAGGCCTGTGACCAGCAATATGCCACAAGGATCAGACCTGAGTCTGCTGCTTTTCGTCACTTGTATGAATGATTTGAATGTGATTGTAGGAGGCTTGCTTAATACTATTTCAGATGCCACCAAAATAGGCAGTGTAGTGGATAGTGAAGAAGGTTATCTCAGAGTACAATGGGACCTTGATCAGATGGGCCAATGGGCCGAGGAGTGACACGTGGAGTTTAACTTAGATAAATGTGAGTTGTTGCATTTTGGTAAAGAAAACCAGGGCAGGACTAGAACACTTAATAGTGAGCCCTGGTGGTAGTTGCTGAACAAATAGACCTAGTTCCTTGAAAGTGGAGTCACAGGTAGACAGGATGGTGAGGAACGAATTTGGCACACTTGCCTTCATTGGTAAGAACAATTGAGTATACGAGTAGGGATATCATGTAATATATAAAGGATATTGGTGAGGTCACTGCTAAAATACCGCATACTATTCTGATCGCCCTTCTGTAGGAAGGATGTTGTTAAACTTGAGAAGGTGCAGAAAAGATTAACAGGATGACAGTGTGCTTGTACAGGAAAGGATTTTGCCAGGACTGGAGGATTGAGTTATAAGGAAAAGGCTGAACAGGTAGTGCTTTCTTCCATAGAGCATCAAAGCCTGAGAGTGACCTTTATAGAGTTGCTAAAATCATGAGGAGCCTGGATAGGGTGAATAGCCAAGGGTCTTTTTCTTAGGATGGGGGGAGTCCAGAACTAGAGGGCATTGGTTTAAGGTGAGAAGGAAAGATTTAGAAGGCACCTAAGGGGTAACTTTTTCACGCACTGGGCAGTGCATACATGCAACGAACTGCCTGAGGAAGTGGTGGAAGCTGGTATAGTTACAACATTTAAAAGACATCTGGATGGATATAGGAAGGGTTTAAGAGGGGTATGGGCCAAATGCTGGCAAATGGGACTAGATCAGATTGGGATGTCTCGTTGGACTGAAGGGTCTGTTTCTGTGCTGTATGACTCATTGACTCTACATCTGTGCAGCCACTTTTGAAAAGCCCAACTCTTACTTTTTCACTTGTAACTCCACAATTTTCTTCTTCTAACATTTATGCAAACCCTGAAGGCTGCTGTTGAATCTGTATTTTCCACCTTCTTGACGCACTCCAAACATTAACCAATGTGTAAAGATTTTTTTGCATCAGCCTTTGCCTTTTGCATCTTTTACAGTCATGTTAAGTCTGTGCTGTCTGATTATCAGCCCTTCAATCTTTGGGAACCATTTTGTCCAAACTTTATCCAAGCTCCTCATGATTTTAAACACTTCTATCAATTCTCCATTCATGCTTTTCTGTTGTGAGGAGAACAGCACAATCTTCAGTTCATCCACGTGACTTGTAATGGGTGGAACAGTTCTTGTAAATTCCCTCAAGTCTTTAAAACCTTCCTAAAGCGTGGTGCCCGGATTTAGCTGTAATACTTTAACTGGGGCAAAACTGCTGTTTCATATGCTGAGCATTGTTTCCTCGTACTCTAAACCTCTATTTATAAAGCCCAAGATCTTGTTTTGTTTTCTTCTTTCATTGGATGTTGGCGTTGATTGCTGGTGACTGTTGCCAAGCCCTTGGTATTGTTGAACTGAATATCTCGTTAGGTCATTTGAGGACAGTCCAAAGTCAACCACATTGCTGTGGTTTAGGGCCATTATAGGCCAGAGCAAGTGAGGAAGACAGATTTCTGCCTCTGAAGGCTTTTAGTGAGCCATTTAACAACAGGTGGTGATGTTTTTGTAGCAACATTACCAACATTAGCTTTATATTAGAGATTTATTGTTCATTGACTTTAAATTCCAGTTGGTGTGATGGGTTTTGAACCACTGTCCCCAGAGCATTAATCTGGGCCTCTGGATTACGGGTCCAATGATATCTCCTCTGTGCCACCACCTCTTTGTCATCTGTCCTTCCCCTTTAAATGATTTATGCTTCAGCACCCCAGGTCTTTCTGTTGCTAAAACATTTAAAACTTTTCAGCAAGTTTGTCTTTTTTTAATCTACCAAACAACAGTTGCTGTACGTTTTTCAATGTTGAATTTAATCTGATATGTATTTTTGCATAGTGATAAATGGCTGTATTCGATTTGCTGTGTGTATTGATATTTACAGAAAGGAAGAGGGCAGATTGGATGGGTCAGACATATCAGCCGAAACACAATTGAATGGCAAAACATGCTCATGGCTCAGAATAACTTACTCCCACCCCTACGCACTTTCTGTGGTGGCACAGAGTGAGTGTCCCACATCTGACTTGAAAAAGTGCCAAAGTAGTGTGGCATCCCAAAATGACACACAGTTTCTTTAAGAAAGAAAGAAGAGCTCAAAGAAGAGCTATTGGACTCAATGTTAATACTATTTCGGTCATCACAAATGCTGCCACACCTACTCAGCTTTTTGAGCACTTTCTTCTTTCTTTTTTAATCATGAAATCTTGCTGCTCACAGGGTTCTGCCAGTGCTACTCTAATCAGCCCCGAGGACTAACCTCACTTTTCATTTTATTTCTTCTGTCTGTCAAAATACGTCTTGTTGATGATGTGGTCTGTTTCTCCCTGACTCTTTCCCCTGTTTCTCCCCAATTTAGATGAGGAGCTGGCCTTAAGGGAAGGTTGCAAGCATCGAACTGTATTGTCATTTGTCATAATGCAAAATTGATGCTTTAAGTGCCCACCTGTGCCTTGTCTTTTAAATACTTCCTGCATATCCATTGCACAATGTATTGATTAAGGATTTTTGCATGCATAGTACTGTACATGAAAGTGCAGAGACCTGAAGAATTGGTTGGAGTAATGGAAGGATTTGTTTTTGCCCCATTGGCCAAGTTCTGAAGAATATCTGTGGAGTATGTTGTCATTTCTGGAGCTAAATTTTATGTCCAAGGTATAAATGAATTGCCTTAAAGAAGTGAGATGATTGGATTATTTAGTGAGTCAGACTGTTAAATATTCTGACATTTCTAATTAGTCAGTATTTCCATTTGAAAAGAAAGCTATTATTATAATTTAAGGAAATGAAATGAAATGTTGATGCCTGATTTGTATCCTTCTAGACCTGTGATGCAGCTTTTGCCACCAAAGACCGTCTGCGTTCACATATGATACGCCATGAGGGGAAGGTGTCCTGCCACATCTGTGGTAAACTGCTGAGTGCAGCTTACATCTCCAACCACATCAAAATGCATAATCACAACCAAAACCACAACTGCAATGTTTGTAACAAAGGTATGGCTTTTGCAGAATTTCAGTACAACTTTAAATGCATATGTGGTCCAATTAGTAACATACAAGTATTAAAAAGTGAAAAACAAATTGTGCTACATTTTATTTCCCTGTTTAAATTGAGCAGAATATTTCCCTACTATAGGAAAGCTTTCATCACATGTTTTCTCAGTTTATCAACCTATTAATCGTAGCAGTTTAAATTGAGAAAAGCTAAAACATTACCCATATTTGCAGCTGTAATGGAGGTGCTTTTTTAAACAAATTGAGCCCCAATAAACTCTCACTAATTGATGCAGCGAACTGTTTAATCAGTCACTATACCAATTGAATATTTGAGATATCTCTAATCAAACTGTTCAGATGTTTTATGGCATATCACTGGACCAGGTGGAACTTAAACTTGGGCCTTCTGGCTCAGAAGTAAGAATGCCATCTGTGCACCATTGGAAGTCCCAATAAAACTCCATGAACCTGACATGATTTAATGTGAAACTTTCTGATCTGGAGTCAGAAAATGCTACCATTGTGCCACAAGCTCGGCTGACTGAATATTTTACGCTGTCTTACAATCATAATATAGGAAGATATGAAACAAAGTTTGGAGAGGAACTTCTTTCTTCTAAGATTGCCACTTAAGACATCAGTAATTAGTTTTATTATCCACCAGTTTCCTGGCATCTTTCAGCCAGGTGTAGGTAAAATGGAAAACGTTTGGAATAGATTTAATTAACAATGGAGGCAGTTTCTTTTTTATGCAGTAAGATGATTGTAACTGGAAAAACAATCCTTCTCTTCCTTCCTTGCCCACCCTCTGCAAAACAAATTCTAATGTGCTGATACAAGCAATGGACTGCTTAACTGGTGACATGATAGTTTCAGTTTGGAAACCAGTTGCTGCTTCTCAGTTAAACAATGCAAGTATTGTTTTTGCCAAACAATTTTACTTCCATCTTTGAGAAGAAACACTGACAATGCCCAAGTTGTTTGTGCTTGAATTGTGTTCCTTGCTGACTTGATTTAAAAATTGAAATATTCTAATTGAAATTCAAACCAAAGCATCTTTTCTCTTAATGCGAATGATCAGTAGTGAGCATTCGGAGAGAAGTGCTTTTTTTATAAATAAAGTCTCTTCTCTATCCCTGTCCCATGTACCTGTTAAGTTTCTCTTGCAATTTCAAGTGTAAAAGTCCTGTCCGCAGAATTATTCTTTACTGATACTGTACCTGACGGGTTAAGATATGTTTGCAGCTAGCAGAGTCTAGTACTTAAACGCATTGTCTGATGTTATGAAATGGTGCAAATCATGAAATTCCTAAGTTATTTCTATTCTTGTTGCTGAATTAGCTAACCATACTTTTAATTTTGTAGGTCTTAATGTGTACTAAAACTAGGGAAGAAGAAAGAAAAATGTATTAGTCAGCGTTCCTGCTCTTGATAGATATTCACTGTGCTGCTCTGTAAAGTTTGCAAGTATGTACCCATCACAGTTTGATAACCTGTCCCTATTCACTTCTCTGCCCTAAAGTATGAAGAATGGCAACTTGAAGGGAAGACTGGAGAGTTATTGAGGGAACCAAATTTCCTCGGTCATGCTGACTCTTTGATCAGATGGTACTTGTCTTTAAAAACTCAATCACTCCCTCTGTAATAAATTATACTCACTTCCCTAATACCAGTGTAAAACTGACGGATCTCTTGCTCTAGTTTACTTCTCCTCCAATCCTAAATGACGGAGGAATTTTCCAATCTAAACGAGGAAGGTTTGGAACATTATTACAAATACAATTTAAATTTTCCCACCTAAAATCATTAGGCCTTAACATTTATCAAATGAGCCTCATTCCTCCATTATAATTATTTTTAACCTGTTTTAAGTCCACAAAGGGCTTAATTTGTTTATTTTGTTCCTTTGCATGTATTTTTACTGTTGCATTCAGATCCCAGTTATGGTATTGTTCCCCCTTTTTGGTAATGCCCCTTAGGTTATTAAGTTGTCATTTGCAGAGTTTTTTCAAGCTTCTGCCTTATTTGCCACAGATGGCATTAACTTTTAATAGGGTATAATTCCACACGTACCATCTGACATATTTTCCAAATGGTCATTCTTCTTATATGAACTTGAAAGTTCAGTGCCTCAGTAGGCTGCTAAGTTGTGCCAGACATTGCACTTGAGCCCAATTCTATCTCCTCCTGGCATCTTGACAGTCAACTGTTGATCAAGAGTGGGATTGCTAGCCATTTTTCTCTCCAACCCTCCCCAGTTTCCTAGTTCAGGATCAGTAAATTTTGATGTTGTAAATGCTTTTCTAAAAGAAGGTTATTGCGGATTCCATTTTAATCAAATGATTGCGCTGCTGTATTGTGCAATTTAATGAAGGAAATATTTGGGAATAGCTGATATCGCTTTTGTATGCAATCAATTGAATAAGGATTCTAAAGAATGTTGCACATAATTTTGTATTTCAGATTGCAATACAAGGTTCATTAATGTAATCTTTAAATGTCTTGTGTTGAAGAGTGTTAAATTTGATTTTTGACTGAACAAAGTCAATCAGACTTTTAATGTCCCAGAGGTGTTTGTGCTTATCTTTATCACCTGAAATCCCTATTTTTGTGTAGGTTTTACCACCGCTGCCTATCTTCGGGTCCATGCTCGAAATCACCATGGTGTCCATTACAAGTCTCAAAGATTTGTGTGTGATCAGTGCGGCCTGCAGTGCCAGTCCCACAACCATCTGATAGGCCACAAGAAAAGTCACATGGGAGAGACCCCAACTTCCAGTGCCCCCTCTGTGGCAGCAGTGGCTTTAAAAGGCAAGCAATTCCTTAACTTGCACCTGGAGAATGCTCCACTCCTACCAGGTCATTTTGTAGCTAAAGTCTTCCCCTTCTATTGGGATTCTTGCATTTTGAGGATACTGTGGAGTTGGGAATAGTGGGGTGGAGGGGAGGTGGTGTACGGTAGTTTAGGTTTATCTATGTAATTAGAGGTACAGGTCTTAAGACAACCACTTTCTAAAAAGGGAATTTCATTTTGACATAATGAGAACAATACAGACCTGAAACAGTACATCTGCTGGATCTATAGAAAAGTTTCAAAATCATTTATTTAATCATTGTAAATAACAGAACCACTTAAGCTTCATATTCTTTTCTAATTCCAAAAGGATTGGATTGCAGAGTTTATTTTAAATCTCAAATGATGCATCATCTCTTTTGAGGTAAACTGACAATTTATGAAAATAATCCTCCAGTTATATGGAGCATTAACTTCAAAATTGAGAGATTTGATACCCTGTATCTCAGATTTGGTATTAACCCTTTACAGTCTTGAACTTAAAGTAATATGCGATCTTGTTGACCTCTTGGGTTATAACTGGTGATTTGCTTAAAAGCAGCACTATCTCAAGCTTCCAGAAACGGAAAAGCGCTTCCACTGAAAAATTGATCTCTTTCTGTCTTTGCATTGAGGGCACAGAAATGCAATTGTTTTAAAGTTAAATTTTAATGCTGACCACCAATAAGACCTGAGTAAAGCCCTTTTATGTACTTAGTTGATAACATTACCTTTCAGTCAGTGACTCAGGATCAGTGCCTTTAGTAAGCTATCGACTATGTAAGGATCAATGTCATTGCATTCTTGAAAACTTCTCAAAAGCAATTAGTTGACTATTATTACAGTGTGCCATACTTAAATAAACAATATACACTGAGACAAGTACGCTACAGAATGAGTGCTGGTACAGTTGTCAGTCTCTTTGAGCTGTCATTCTAAGATTACTTGTTCAAGTGGAATATTTTACTTAAAACCATAAGACAGTATTCAGATAGGAGATCTCCAGATGTCAGCATTTCTCTTCCAGCTCTCTGTCAAACTGTCATCTTTCATGTAGTTGAGTTTATGGGGTTTTGCTGTCTGCTAATTATTTGCCACATTTTCTTACATGCAAGTGGATATAGTAAAGTTATTTGGGGTCTTCTGAATGATGTCTTCTTTCACAGTTTCCTGATTTTTAATCTTAAATAAATAACCATTTTAAAATAAGTTCTAGTAACTAAAAGAATGTTGATTCATATTGAACTTCTGAAATTGTCTGCATGTATCAAGATGTTCAGTCAAGCATGGTTCGGTTGTTAGCACTAAACTCTGCATTCTAAGGTTAGGGAATCACCTCCCACTTTAGGACTTGATCATATAGTTTAGGTTGATCCTTTTGAGGGAGCAACTGTATTGTGACACTAACGTTCTTTTGTGCAATGTATTACCTAATCCCTTACTCCATGTATCGGTCATTCGAATAATGTTTTCAATCACAGTATTCAAATGTGAAAGTCTTGCTTTGTGTCCTGCTGATAAAACTGATCAATTCTCCCATTACCTATGGTAGAATCTTGCTCTGTGTGAAATGACTGATTAGCTTTGTATAAATAGTAAGTCAGTTTTGAGAGTACATTTGAACATAAAAATGCCATTGGACAATGAAATGGTCACTTACTCTTCTCATTTTTCTTGCGCTGTCTTACCAATCTCTGCTATCCTAATGGAGAAATACTGAGAGGAAAAGTTTGCCCCGCACTTAGTCAATTGTCTTGGACTTTACCCCAGGCTTCACAGTAGCCTTTGTGTGGCTATTGAGATCGTGGTCAAAATTGTCGTCTTGTTTTAATATTTTGTCCGATTCGTCTGAATATGGCATTAGGTTTTTACACTGTGCTTTCATTTCTGGGCATTGAATTTGGAATCCACCCTAGATTCTGAGAACTAGAATGGGGTGCTAGGTAAGTTCTTTCTCAACTAGTAACGTTAGACTTCCTTGGGCCTGGTGCTAGTAATTAGTTATTTTGACCCAGATGAGCGATTTTTGTTATTTCTTAAGTTGAGTGGCTGAGATTAAGTTGAGTGGCCTTTAACAGTGAAATATTTTGGTTTAAAGCTCAAAGCTGCAAGTACACTTAATTTTTCAGATCCAGAGCTGGAAAATCTTTCCATTCTTAAAGATGCATTTAAAATACAGATGCTGTAACATCTCTGAAGCATTTGCTATAAGATTATAACTCTGAAAATTCTGTTTGTGAATAGCGTGCTATAACACTCTGTCAAAGTATGACCACTTGAGTAAAGCACTGAGAAATGACCATTCATTAAAGACAAGATGCTTTTCAAGAAAGATTAAAAGAGTAATAAAAGTCGGTTGCACCCAAGTGATTTAAATTCACTTTTGGGGCGACGCTGTCTTTATGTCCGTTCCTTTTGTGTATCAAACTCAAGAACTATCTAATGCTTTCAGTACTTCGCTTACAGTTCCCTAAAGCCCATCAGGAAAGGAAACGGCAGTCTTTACCTGGTCTGACCTGTCTGTAATTGCAAAACCTCAGACTGAGTTTGTCCCTTAATTGTCCTCTGGAAACAGCTTAGCAAGCCACTCAGTTTTATTAAGATCACTGTGACAATGGCAGTAATTCATGAAGGTAGCACAGCAACACCATGAGAGCAGTTGGAGGTTGGCAATACAGCCATGCCAATGAAATTTCTGGGCATTGAATATTCCACGTGTGATTGAATAACAAAAATTAAACATCTCCTAAACCAGTGTCTTTCATATTCTGTTAGAAATTTTGAAGAAGGAAACAGATGTTGGCTTCTGTTCTGATTGCACTGGTATTAATGTCAATACCATTTTGCTCTCTGCACTTAAAAACTCAAATGTTAGAGAGCTCAGTAATTAAAACTAGCACATGATCTCCATGATTTGTAAAAGTGTGTGTGACTGATTTGGGACTCTCCAAAGTTATATCAATGGAATAATAAATCCACAACGTTGTCCAATGTGTGGTACCTTGCTCAAATTGTAATTTGTCACTTGAGATCACACTGGGCTATTCCACAGTTCTCACAGCCTTTGAGTAGAACCTGGGCTGACATACTGTCCGCAGTTCTTGACAATAGGGCCTATTGTGATATTTCACCATCCGACACGTCCTTGACCTTTTCCAACTGAACATTATGTTTAACATTGTTTCAAGGAATTATGGAATTCTGTAGAAGTCCAGGAAGTCATTCATCCAACCACTCCTATTTTAGTTCTCTGAAAATACGTCCATTTAGCTCCATTTACCTGTCTTGCCACCAGTGCCTTTTTCCCCTGTCAATTTTCAAACTTACAATGTCTACTGTCCACTTTTTGAAAGCTTTGAATTCTGTTATTACCATTTTCATATTCTAAAATTTCTCCCATCTTCACATTTTATTCTTTCTTAGGAGTTCTTCAAATTATACTTCTTTGTTACTACTCGCTGTGAATGGAAATAATGTTTTCCTAATTACTAAATCCTCTTAATCTTGCTGCTTTCTTTTTATCATAACCATAAGTTCTTAGCCCTGATGTCATCTTATCAATGCTTTCTACAGTTGACATTTTAATTCCACGTAGAATGTCCCCAAAATTAACCCTTGTTCCAATTGTAGCCCAGATGGTGACTTTTGTCAGATTCGACTTCACACCTTTGAACTCGATGCTTCAGTTTATAAAACATGTGATCTTGTGCTTTTCACATTGAGTGGAACCCCTTTTACTTGTATAACTCTACCTAATCTTTAAAGTAAACGCATATCACATTCCTTAAGTGCCATCTGCAGTTTTATGCACTATTAGCATACATCTGTGTTAAAATTTGAATGGCCAACAGTGTTATGGTGCAATGTATTTGAGTTTGAACATAAAAATGCCATTGGACAATGAGATGGTCATCTACTCTTTTCTCATTTTCCTTGCAGTGTCTTACCAATCTCTGCTATCCTAATGGAGAAATACTGAGCAGAAAAGTTTGCCCCCACACAGGAGTGCTACTTAATCAATTGTCTTGGACTTAAAAGCTACAGCGAAGCTTCAGTGGGGGGCGGGGTGGGGGAGCGGTGGTGAGATTGTGGTCAAAATTGTCATCTTGTTTTAATATTTTACCAAATAGGACTGAATATGGCATTAGATTTTCACATTACTTTCGTTCCTAGGCATTGAATTTGGAATCCACCCCTGGATTGATACAATGGAACACTTTAATTTTTTGTTGGCCATAAAGATCCTACTTGAAATAATTTCATACAATCACATCATAGTTTCTTGTGAATTTCAGCTGCAGTAGGGAGCCGCTCAGAATTTGACACAAATCAGCAATGATGGCCAGTGAGTATTTTCCAAAATTGGAACAGAGTAGGAGTGACTTTTCTTTGCATGCCTCCTTGCTACATCAGATTTGGAACGCTTAATTAGTGCAAGGAACTAAAATAGTGGTCAGGCAGTTTGTTCAATGAAAACGTTTGAAACCACAACTCTTTAAAGCAACAGTCTTACTATAATTTCAGGCTGTATGCCTGCTAAAGAATTTTGAGACAGAAGAAAAATTATGGGATGAAGTTCTTCTTGTAGTCTAAAATTATGCTGTAATGCAGCAGTCATGCAAAATGCCAAACTTGTGGGGAGGAACCAAAGTTACTAGAACTATTGAAAGTAGTACTCAGTTGCTGAGTTTTAACTTTGCTATTGATGGTTCATTAAAACTTAACTAATGTTGGTTAAAATGGCAACATAACTTCAATATCCCTGTCATCAGCAGCTAGCTCAGAAGGAATAAAAACTAAAACAGTGGAGAGATAGTTCTAACCGGGGGCTACCTATGGCTTTAAAGAAAATGCAATCCATTTGCTAAATATGTACAATGGATGTTGGCGTTCTTTCACTGTTTGAATTCACTCTTTTAGACTGTATAGCGTTAGTTACTTGGGAGTACTTTTGACAAATTTTTATTTAATGCAAGGCTTCAAAAGTGTCCTGGGAGTGGCAGCGTTGTCCTGGTATGAATATGTTGTGTACTAATCTATGTATTTTACTTTTCTGTCGAATGTGTTTTTATTGATATCTAGTTTTTATGTTTGGTAATTACTATGTGGCAAGGAATCCTTTATTATGAGTTAAAGATTGGTATGTTTTAGGATTGGAACATTTTAATTCGTGCACATTTCCTAAAATGCTGTCCAGTAAACTTTTAAACTCTAGCTCGAAATTTCCATTTTCAATACACTGACTAGAGGTGCAGACATTACAAATTAAAATTTTTGCTGCTTATTTTGTTAGTATTATGACAAACTTTAATAGTTTCAACTGCCTGAGTTTGCTTTTTTAATTTAGATTTTCCTCCCATGGATGCCACTTTTTCCCTCGCATCCCCCTTCAGGGGAGGACTTCACTACAGCTACTGTCAATGCCACTCCACAATTGGCCAGCAGGAAACGCAATTGAAATGGGGCGAGTTGGATCCTGCCTGCTTTCCTGCCACCTCACCCCACCTGACATGGAATGCCTTGGTACTGCGTGGCGCTTCATCTAGCAGCCCAGTTGAGAACTGACAAAACTTATCAAATTGAGGCAAGTGAGTTGGAGTGACAGGCAGCCTTGGGACTCAAAACTTGCGAGCTTTGTTTGCAAAGCTATTGGGCTGCCTGTGGTCTTTATGTTTAGTGGGGGCAGTGGACTTATAGAAAGATTGAAGGGTTGTAGCTGGCAGTGTTCCTGCTAACACTGCTTAATAATGTGCATTTCAGTGGCATTTAATAAATTTGGGGAAACTGCTGGTTATTTGCCTTAACTATGATAGTATCTGCCCAGCATTTCAGTTTGAGAGATCCCTGTGCCCACTTCATTAATTGCTAAATTTTACTTTTATATTTTTATTTGAATTATTCAATGGCAATTTCTTTGACACAATTTCAGTTTCCATTACTGGATGATCAGTTACAAATCTGCCTAAATTCTGATTTACTAGTTTTTACTCATACTACTTTTTAAAAATTCTGTAACTATACGATCTCCATGACATTGCACAGGGGTGGTCAAACCAGGTCTTCAGGTTAATCAGAAGTTGATGTGGGTAATTAGAGCATGGTACGCAGCTGTAATTCAATCACCATTTCACAGTCATGCATTGTATCCTTATTTTTATGTTCCCATAATAAATTTTGCACTGCATTCACACATTCCAAAAGTGTAATTCGAGCATTACAAGTTTACATCAGCAATTTTGTTATAAATGTGCCCGAATGTATTTATTATGGGGAATGTTGGTAGGAAATTTATGCAGGTGTAAGGTTTTTAACATGTCATAGATTATATCTCTTTATACCTGCGGACTATTTCTTACTAAGGAGTCGATTACACTAGTAGCCATGTGCAAACTTTCATAAGCTTCAAAAAGCTGCAGATCCCCATAACAGTACTTGCAACAGCACCGGGAAAATTTTTCTTTATGACCTTTCATAGTAAATATCTTTGGACACCCGCTGGTGACTGAAAATAAACTCAGCTGTGTACCTGCCAATAGAGTTAAATTGTGAAGTTAACTGACACGTTAATTCCCTCAAACTGTTGGGAGTTTCACGTCTTTGCTAATTTCTTTAAAAGAGATTTTGTTTGACTTAAATACGGGGACAAATGAAGTTACTGCTGCTAAGAAAATGTAGAACAAATATTAGTTGCTCTTGTAATTTTTTTGATTCCATCCGATGTTGAACCGCTTCCAGCTTTCAGTGCCCTTCTGTACTCCCTCTTTGGTATTTCCAATTTTTATTTTGCTTTACCCCAAATGGGAAGGAGCTTTTATTTTCGCTTAACACCTTTCGTCTATATCATCATTTTCCTCCAATACCATTTTTTTTTAAGAAAATTACCTGACCTGAGACCCTCTCCATGAATGGGTTTGCGGTTGCAAATACATAACCTATTACTACACTTAATTTATTTTATCTATGTGAATATTACTTAATTTCCCGAAAATTTTGTTTTTGTCTCTTACTGATTAAAGAACAATATTCCACATTTCCTCTCTGTTATATAAAGTTTAGCATTAATATGTCATATTGTTCACCCTACCACAATGTTTTGGTTTTACAGTTTTGTTGTAAATAACGAAAGCGGTTTTTACCTAAGCTATAATCATTTCTTTATGAATGGTAAAACCATGTTGACGAGTAAGATTAATAATTCTTAGCCCTTTTATTAACTGGCACTTTGTGCTGATTCGTACTTTCTTGTTCAGCTATGTGATATTGATTTCCACTTGTTATGTGCACTGTATCTGAATGGAGCTCTTTTTATGCATAGTCCTGCAGGAACTAATTCCTCAAGACATTTTGAGTAGAAATTGTTAAAAGTGAATGTGAGCTAAACTATTTTTTCCAAAAAGATAGAAATGTTTGTCAGTGGAATTGTGTACATAGTATCTGTTAACTTGCTTTTCTGCCAGGTTATGAACTCTGCTAATCAATATATTTCCACATCTCAAACGCTTTGCTAGTCAGTTAATTTTAATATTAAAAATGAAAATGCCAAGAAATAGTCTTCATTATTACCCAAATCCAAAAATTAGAAGCAGGGACCGTGATGAAAAACAGTTTGTTTCCATTTATGTGGGATGGAGAAAGAAAACACCATCTTTAAATTGAAGACTTTTATCTTGTAGTGTTAAAGCTTTAAATTTTTAAAGACTACTTGCTAATGAAGTTTTTTTCTCCACTTTTCTCCTTCAAAATCCTTTATTCTTCCAGACACTGCTGAGGTTTGCCACACTCCAGCACCCGCTGTAAGTCCAATGAATATAGTTAGGGCTGTGGAGAGTGTGCCTTTTCTGTCCCAGGTCTTGCCGACATCTCCACCATGGTGAAGGATATTGGAAGCAAGTGCTACAACCTCAACGGCTGAATTAGAACTTTATTACCCAGTAGGTATGCTGATGCCTGAAGTGAATTAAACCCAGGATCTTCAATTAATTCTGCCAAGAAGATGGAGATGTTGAGCGGTCTTTCTCCAGAGGGGGGGGAAAATGATCAAATTTGTAGTTTTTTTTCCCAACTATGTAAAATTATGGTCTGATGCCAGACTCTGGATTCATTGATTAGTTAAAAGGTACGTTATACATTTGTCCATGTCATTCCTGTACCTCCATCTGGGAATAGATTGGTGATTTGCGCTGAAAAATGGACACGGTTGCTAATGTATAAATATGTACATAGACAAAGTGACTCTACAGATGGATCCCATTCTGTCAGAACAGGAACACAAAATTCATTTGAGTTGATGGAAGGCTGAGGAATTGTCTCTCTCTTATTTGGTTGCATATTGTCACTACTGCTCAACGTTGCATCTATTTGTACAATGTGAACTGACTACACTGGGGAAGGACAGACTTCAGGAAAAATGAGTTGTTCTGAGGTTGAAAGCCTGGAATGTGCTGGTATTTGACCTATTACATCATACCTGCACTTTTCTCAGAATCTGCAAACCCACAAGTTATTTACTATCTAAATGAGACTAAAGTTTTGACCTTCTTTTAAAGAATGCTTTGAATCACATTGGTGTTACATTGCACTGGTGTATAAGTCGTACCCTTATATTAATGAGGGCTGGAAAATGAGCATCAAATATAAGCAGGTGCTGTTTCTTACTGTACTGTTTCTTCTGTGATTATAGTAATTTGGTTTTGCTCTTAAGTTGAAGTGTTTTAGAAAGGTTAAACTGTCTTATGCCTTTTATTTTGGTCTTCAAATGTGGAATTTGACTTTTTTTTGAAAAAGAAGCAAGTATTAGGACCTTGTTTTTCTGGCAAACGTATGGCAATTACTACTTGTTCAGTCTCCATGGACTATTAATTTTGGATCCAATCAACAAATCATATTCCTACAAAAAGAATAGTAAATTCATTATGTCACATGAACACCCAGGAGGTAAGGATGGAGAACTTGAAACATGCCCACTAAATCCAGGTTATAAACTGGTTTTCTTTACAGAAAGGATGTAGTAATCACAGTGTTAACATTGCCTCTCCTGAAATCATTAATATCAAGGCAAATGAAAGTTATCACCTCAGTTTCTCCAAGGTAGTTGTTTGTACAATTCCCTTAGTGTTTCATGTTATTGAAAGTACTGAATCATGACTCTCTCTATTTGGATTCATCTTTCTGGTTAAATTGTCTAGAGGATCTTTCCCTCTATGCATGCTTTCATTGTGTTCAATTGCTATTTTGCTCCATGGTGACACTCTCCTAAAACTTATGGAAACTAGTAAGGTAATAAATATGTTTAAAATATTTTGTGGATTTAGTGGGTAATTGAACTACACAAAACCGGGAAGGAAGGTGTTGCGGGATGGAGGGGGTGAAAATAGGCAGAGTTCCCATTCCTGAATTTTTCTTTTTATTATTGAGTTACCTTCAGTACGAAATGCATGAATTGGGATTGGTGACAACATTGGACTTGGAAATAGTGACAGGATACTCTGTGGTGGAGTAGCCAGCCTGTGTCCATAGTCTAGGATCACACATGAAGCTTGGACAATTCAGTGAGATACCAAATGGAATCCATTACCTGCAAATATATGGCAGCAGGTGTCTTTAATTTATCTCCAGGAAAGAAATTTTATTAAAATTAAAAATATTGACTTTTTTGAGTTGTGCACTTTATTGAGTTGCTCATTTCTCTTTCCATAAGTGATCATTTGAAATACTATTTGATCTTTGTTATTCTGCTGTGCATATGATACACCAACCAGTGTAAGAAAAGCACCTGCCCAGGTTTTTACTGCTGGATGTTTAATGGCCAATCTGTGGGGTCTAAAGCCAGATGTAACTTTTTTTTATTCCTTTTGAATCTTAAAATGTCCAGCATTTTGGGAATAATTTCCTAATTATACATTTCCAAAACTGAGCTTAACACAGCTCCAGAAATTCTGGTTTCACAGTTTGGCATTTTTATTTTGTTTTTATCTTTTTGGTAATATTTTTAGTCAGGTACTGTATTAATAGGCTGCAATTTAATTACAAACCACAGTATGTGGATACATCCCAGTATCTAAAATCAAAACTGTACTATATTCATGAACCATGCAATATCGTAAACTATTATTTCATTTGGCAAAGAATTGATCTGCCTTCTATTTTAATGATCCAAATTCCCATTATGGAAATTCCCTAACTGAACATTCTTTCATGTGTACAAGTAACATCTTCAGTTTACTTTTCCTTTCCTTTCCTCCTCCTGCTTTTTGAACATCCACATTTCATAGCTATAGGGTGATAAATATACTACGTTAGTCAATTTCTATGTCAGTTTTACTTTGATTGGCATTACACTGTTTTCTGAATGTGTGTGTTTTCTGGCCAAACTGTTTTCCTCCATCTTTGGCCCTCTTCCCAACCCTTTCCCTATTCCTCATACGGACCATAACAAATTGTGGTGCATGAAGTCAAATCAATTTTGATTTTTTTGGGAAGGTGTCCTTTTGTGGGGTCTGGGGTGCAGGAGAGGTGTCATGAAGTACAAAGTGAAGCACATTGCTTGTGTTAAAATGTTGCTATTACTGGAAATGTAAAAAAAAATTGATCAACCTGTATGATGGAAATGGAAGTGCTTTGGCTTTAAATCATTTGTTTTTAAGATGAATTGATGTGTAGGGAAAGCCAGTAACTAGTAATGGACAAGGTTTCATATTTGACTTTTGTTAGAATTTTAAACAAAGTTTTGCTGCATCTCCAAGTCTTTTGTGCAATTAAAAATGAGGAAACAGAAGAATAAGTTCCATTTCCCAATTCCATTTGCTTTTCACACGTGCATGTTGAAAAACTGTTTACAACTGCACTCTGCAGCAGTGCTGCTTACTACCTCAGTAATCTTTTCACTTTCCACATCAGAAAACAAAGCACCATGACCCATTGTACACTTTAGAAAATTATTGAAGAATTATGGATCTATTGTAAATCTAGAATATTCTCAAACTTGCTATTTTTGTTAAAATTACACATTGTGTATATTTGTAATGCATTGATTTAAGCTTTATTTGGCTTTCCTTTATTACCTTGCTTTACAATTAATCATGTACTAAAAAATGAATACATTGCTGTTTCTGTGACTGTGCAAGATACCGTCATGTTTTCAAAATTAAAAGTATCGCCATTAGGTCTTCTGATGTCTTTTAATATAAAGAGAAGCCCAGTATGTATAGGGAGCTAAAATCCTGTTCTATACTGCCTAGGCATGAGAGACATTTTTAAAGTTTACAATGGTAGTTAAATAATTGAAGCCTGCAGTTTGTTGCACCATTTGTGGGGTTCATTTAGATGTGGCATTGTTGCCAAGGCCTCAAATTAAAGTTTGCTTATAATATCTCAATGCAAATTCATTTACTAAGCAGTGATTTAGCATAGGTACTGATGATAATGTTGAGCTCTGAACAATTGTCAACTAATTGTGATAGATGTTTTTCTTGTGTAGATCCTGCAGTAGCAGAGTGGTTATATTACTGGCTGAGTGATCTAAAGGCCTCATCAGTGATCAGAAGACGTTGATTCGAACCCCACCATGTCAGCTGGAAGTATAATTAAATAATTATTTTTAATTTTTTATAAATAAATTAAATAAAACAAAATCAGTAATTGTGAACACGAAGCAACTAGAGGCTCCATATTACAACTCACCCAATTCATTCATGTTCTTTTTAAAGAAGGAAGTCAGTCATCTTTAACTGCACTGGCCTAATGTAACTCCAAACCTATTTCAATGTGGCTGATTTTTACGTTCTGAAATGACCTGGCAAACCACTGTGTTGTAAATAAGGTGGCTTACTATTATCTCCTTGACGACAATTGGGAATGGGTAATCAATGCTGGCCTTAGTGGTGTTATCCTTCTGTGATGAATGAATGAGGTTTTAAAAATAATAAAAGATGCTAAGTGATCCAGAAGTAGAAAAAAGAAGCATTTGTGTGTAACAGTGACTACTACAAAAGGTTTCCCAATAAAGTTTTGGCTTTTCTTTCAAGGACATAAAAGCACTCTCTCTTTCCTGTGGAATGTGCAACTCACGGACTGTTGATCTGCTTCAACTTCACCAATGCTACTCAGAAATAGACTGTTAGAAGTTGATCAAAACATGTTTCCTGAATCAACTACTTGTTCATCACCCTCAATATGGAGTGTTTTAGGTGTCAGCCCAGTACGTCAACGAATGTACTGAAGACAAAATTTTAGAACTTAGTGTGTGGTTTTTCAGACTTAAACACACAGTCCTATCAGCAATAAGATTGCAGGAGGATTTCAACATTCTAAACCGCGATGGTGTCTGCTGTAGGTACATTTTGACATGTTTAGATTGGAGCATAAATGCAGGAGAAATACAGTTACAATTTTATTTCATTTTTGTGTAATAAAAGTTAATGTAGGTGAAGTGAGATCAATGCAATGCAGAATTGGCAATTTTGAAGTGGTTTTTGACTAATGTTGTCATCCCTTGAAATCATAGAGATGATTTGTATTCATGAGGTTATATCTACCTAACACAACTCTTTCCACATTTTAGAATTGTTTTGAGTCTTGTGCTGTAACTCTTTTTAAACTGAGAGTAAATGGAAGTTATTGTTCAAATCTGGAAAGCCAGCACCACCGTAATTTTCAACTGTATCTCTTTGGTTCCTTTGTTTTGTTTTCTCCACTCCTCCTGCCCCAACAAAGAGAATGGATGGCTGCCAGGAAGTGTACCGAGCTATCTATCCTGCTATACTCAACCAACCTGAATTGTCCTCTGCCTGATAGAATAGTTTTCAAAACTCTGATGTTATACCTTGCAGCTAATCATTAATTTCCTGCCTATGGCACATGGTAAAATTGATATGGTCCTACTTTTTACTAACTAAGGAAAAGTAAGGAGAATTATTGGGCATAGTAGTGTAATGATTCTATACTAGATGAGCAGTTTAGAAATTGAGAATTCACAACTCAAGTTGGCAGTTTGAATGCATTACAAGTTCTAATTTGTGGGCTGGCATCAGCAAAGATGTTGAATTATCAGTAAATCATCTGGTACATCTACATTCTTCACGGAACAAAACGTCCTACCCCTTCCAAATTCAGCTTGTTTACTAGGTTGACTTTAATGCCCTCAGCAATCTAGGAATGAGTAATACAACACTCTTTGCTTGCAATCCCTACACTGAGAAAGGAAATGCAAACATGCAAGAGATTTTAGGAAAATGGAAGATAAGTTGTCAGATATTTGACACTGAGTCAAGCCAACTGAACTGTTGACATCACCTTTATGAAATTCAAGCTGACATTATTTTCCCTTTGCTAAAGAGCATTTTATGGGCTATTCAAAATGATGTGCTGAAGGAGGTGTGTTTTTGAGACTCAGGAGGAGGAGTTTGGCTTTACATCTGGTAGTGTAATTTGCATGTGCAATATGGGTTTGTCATAGTTCCAGTTGTGGAAATTAACGTCTAATTATGCTAGTTAACATTGATTAAACCTAACTTTCACTGATAAAATTGTCTTTCCCTGTTCATGCCTTCCATGAAAATGCAACACTAAAGTGCTATAATAAAAACTTCATCTGAAAAGGTATAAAGTTGGGGTTAGCTAGATCATTTGGGAATGAAATCTTAGTAGACATCTGAAGTTACGTTTTCAGGAATGGCTAAGGTATCGGAGACACTTTCAAGGCTAAGATTGGTAGATATTTGTTGGATAAAGATATCCAGGGTTATGAAGATGAGCTAAGGATCAAGTATGACCTAAGAGACAGCCAGAATGCAGTGCTTGTTGTTCTATATTTTAAAAATATTTTTAAAATATAGATAAGATGGCAATAAAAGACTAATCTTTGTTGAATTAAAGAATGGTCAGAAGTGAAATGCATCTTGGTGAACGGAGAGTTTACATTTGTCAACTTCCCAATTAGTAAATATGGAACAGTAGAACGTTTTTAGCCTTGCACCTCTCTATTGACCAATCTCTGCTAAAAGTACTTGTATTGTTAGGATACAGACCCAAATGCAACCATTGTAATAACTTGCACAAATAAGTTCCCTTTTGAAAAATGGGAAGTGAGAAAGTGTTTTTAAAAACATGTTTGTGAGAGTATAAGCCTTTGGGACTTCTGTTAGTTAGCAAAGTCATAATATCTTGACATATTCCCCGTTCAACTTTCTGCTTCTGCTGCAACTTGGCCATTCATTTATGGGATGCTTTTCTCCTTAGTATTAAAAGCATAAAATGATTCTCAATTTCTTTGAGTCAGTAAAATTGGTCTCAGATTATAGGGAATTATGAAAAAGTTTTCCGAACTGAGTGGAGAAACCTACTGTTGAATTGGAGTCTATATTCATATTGTTTATTTTTGTTCATCGCTACTTGCAAATGCTCTTCTTGAATGGTATGTTAAAATGGGTTATGTTTCCTAATATTTCATATTAGGAAGAATATACTTTCGAGGCAGTACAGTGGTTTACCTAGCAGGCACTGAGATGAAAGGTAAACAAGAAGAGAACCTAGACCAGGTTCATGTTCTTTGTTTAAAAGAATGAGAGATGGTCTTATTTGAAACAAAGTTCTTAAGGTTCTTGAAAAGGTAGATGCTCTAAGGAGGATCACCCTTCTGGGAGTCTGCAGCCAGGGATTACATTTTCAAAATAAGGGCCATGAGAATTGTTTCAACGCAAAGGATCATAAATCTTTGAAATTCTCTGCCCCCAAAAAATTGGGCTGTTCAGATATTGAGCATGTTCAAGACAAATTGACAGATTTTTGGGTGCAGGAAATTGAGATTTGGGAATAGAGTGGCAAAATCTTTGGTTACAAGAAGATGATCAGCAAAGATTGCATGATGAAGCAGACTTGGCAGAATGGCCTATTCCTGCGCTGAATTCTCTAGATAGGGAGCTGACTTTAAATAGGTCTGCAAGTCGTCTCCATATGTGGTAATGCTGTTTTCTAAGTAGTGCTGTAAGGAGCTGAGTTTCTAAGCAATCTTGTCATACAATACATACACTCTTGCTTCTGATTTGATTGAGCCTGAAATGCATCTTTGGAGGAAAGTTGCCAATTGCCCAATATTTTCTCCATGAGCATGGGATATTGTACTTGTATATTGGATTACTGATCATGAAGTAAAGTCATTTTCTGGTTTTTATTAAAAGAATTGTGATTGCTAAAGAATCTACTTTTTGAAACTGTTTTCAAGAAAGATTCAGTTCCCATTTTCTAGCACCAGCTTTTGTCTTTTGAGCCAGAAATTGTGATCATCGAGTGCAAAATCAGCATGTTTACTCATTTCAATCTTGGTGGTTCCCTTGTGTTTACTCATAACCACAATCAAACAGAATTTTTATTTATTGGTAGATGATTTGAGTGTCCTCAGCTGTAATATGCTGTGCTGTTTCGTATCCTCTTCTGGTCGTATCCGCGAGTAATGCCAAGACCAATTCAACCAGAAATTGTATCCAACTAGTGTAGGTTTCTACCATCGTGTATAATAAGACCTGTTGAAAGCATAACTTTAAAACATTATACTGAAATCTTAAAATACATTTGGGAAATATGCAGCAGCTATTATGGAAAGCGAGGTTTATGGGTTTTTCTTAAGAATTTTACCAAATAGTTCTAGGTACAGAGTTCATCATGTAATAATGAATATACTATTTCAGTACATATCAGAAAGCAGTTCCTGTGAACATGAATTTGTAAGACACTGTTTCAAGGATTGTGTGCTATACACCATGGATTTTACTGTTTGTGAGGAGTAGACAATATGCAGTTTAACCTGTGAAGAATTGCTGCATCTCAGAGCAGAATTTACTGAAACAATTTTCAACCTGATTAAACTAAAGGTTTAATGTTTGCATTATTTATAGAATCTATAATTTTTGGCTATACTATAGTAATTTCTCAAAGGGATAGGGGTCTGACCGTGCTAAAACTGTAGATTCTCAAACAACTTTTTAAAAATAAATCTAAAACAAAATGTAACCTGTAAAAGTAATACAGATTTACATGCCTGAAAGTGATATTAAGAGTTTACTTTTGCATCCAATTGCTTCATGACCTCCATGATTAGACTACAACCTTCATAAATCACTCCAAGATGTTCATTATTCTCTATTTATTTCAAACCCTTACCGGGACTGCAGGGTTTGGGGTGGGTGTGATTCAATGTGATTTCATTAAATGCATATTTTGCAGTAAGATTCTCATTAGAACCTCCTATGTTGACAAATGTTACAACGCACAGGACATTGTTGGATTGTTCGCCCTGGTATTCAGTGCTTTTTCAGTTTTTGCCTATGATTTTATAATTTTTTTAATGTTCAGGTTTTTGCAAGTGTACTGGATTTGTTTTGCTGACTACTAAAGTCATGCCATGTGCGGTGAAGACACCTGCTGCCATATTTTGTCTGCTTCTGTTAAATTCTTACAACCACGTTTTATGTCTACTGTTCTGCCCAGTATTTGCATATAGTACAAAATTGTGTCAAGATTTAAAAGGAAAAAAAATACTGTTCTATTGTGTTCTGATAACTTTTGGCTTTTTATATATCTTGTGCTGTATATTCAGTGTAACTTTTAGCAGGAAGAAAATGATACCTGACCATAGATTTGTAGATAACCTGTTCAGTATGTATTATTGAAACTTTGAATAAATTTCTTTTTTTGTTATGAGATGTGACTCACTCTTTTTCTATTTAAATGACTTAATTGGAATATTAAGCGCCTCCATTCTGGGTCGGCTCATGGGCAAATCTTTGAGAACAGCTCTTGGAACCGGAATTACTATTATCTATGGAGTTCTCCAATTAACTGTATCTCTAATCCATTTAATTCAGGATTACTTGATGCAGTTACTGAGTACAAAGTGGAATAAAATGGATAAGGCATGCGTATCTTGGCCTTGGATTCAGTTATGCTGTGATTGAAAAATCCAGACCTGTATCGGATGAGTTTCAGAGCATTGGACTTTGACGGCTGATAGCATTAGCGATTTTCGCTAGGGTTTATCACCATCTATTTTGTTTCCGATTTCAGCTCTTCGCACCTCGAGCATTTTCGGCTCTGACTGTTTTAATGACCACAAAATCCTAGGAGTGATGTGACAGAATGAAGATGTACTGTATTACATGTCGCAATACTTGTGTGCAACAGAAGAAGCCTCAAGATTTGTTTTTTTTTAAACCTGCTGTAACTGAGAGCTCGTGGTATCAAGACATTTTTAACTGTCTTTATCATCGCTTCCTGTGTCAGGCATTTCTATGCCAATTCAATTCCTGAGGCGGGTGTGTGTGCGAGAGAGATATTTGCTGTACGACACTTTCTCAGTAACCAGCCACTAGATGGTGTGAGAGACAGGTCAGAATTGCAATCTATTTCCACTATTTTCTCCCCGTTCCTGAACTGCTGGTGTAGGTGGAATCACAGTCATTCTAGGAAAATTTGATGCATATTGACTGTGTAGACACTGTACACCATTTGAAGAATCTGAGAAGAACAAGCAAACTTGGCAACTAGATAAATAATTGCGGGGTAACTCCTAAATCATTGATTTAGGATCAAAAATGATGTGTAAAAGAAGCATGGATGATGCGAGAAATAAAAGCTTGCTCTCGCTTTGAGTGGTTGGGATATGGAATGCATACCTCAATGTATTAGAGGCATGTTCACATGGGGGTATTCAAGAAAGCATTTGATGATTAGCTTATTTCTATCCATAATGTTAAAGTGTCTGGGAGAAATAAAGCAGGAGTTTGGCTCTAGATAACGCTCATTTGAAGAGCAGAGACGATGGGCCAAATGGCTTACTTCTGCACTATAACAATTGAGTCTCGGGTTGCATTTACTTGTAAACGGTCACTATGCCCAACTTGGACGCAAGATCATTGCGTGTATGCCAGTAACACTGGATATCCAAAGCTGTTGAGAACTTGTGCTTTGAATGTTGTAAAAGGCTGCAGGTACTTCACATGAGTGAAGCCCCTTGGAATTTGATCGGAGAGAGGATGCCAAGGAATATCACCTCTACTCTTTCCATTCTTCAGGATGGGCTTTGGGAGGAAATTTCAGAGAATTGGACCTTTTGACGGCTGAAGGTATTAGCAATTCTTGCTGGGGTTTTTGTTTCCAATCCCAGCTGTTCGCAACTAAAGTATTTTCAGCCCAGATAACAAAGTGTGAGGCTGGACGAACACAGCAGGCCAAGCAGCATCTCAGGAGCACAAAAGCTGACGTTTCGGGCCTAGACCCTTCATCAGAGAGGGGGATGGGGAGAGGGAACTGAAATAAAAATGAAACAATTCACTGACAACCGGGCAGGCAGCCTGGGGCTGGGTCTCCGTTCCATTACCCACGCAGTGTGTTGGTGCAATTAGGGGCACAGGAGACGCTGTCCTGGCGGGGCACTGACGGCCTCCAGCATACCGTTGACATTCCCCTCGGGTCTTTCCAGCTTCAGGCTTCACCGGAAACCTGGGGACCGGTCTTTTGCCTTGAGCGTGCATGCGGTCAATGCTGTGATAACGCTCACCGTCCGGGCTGGCCGGGATGCCCAGGTCGCAGGCCGGCTGCTCGCTGCACTTGGGCTAGACGATGGGTCGGGGAGGCGGGTGCAGTGGCTCGGTGAAAGAGCTTATGAGGGCGATCGCCCCGTAAACTTCGCGGTCACAGAAACACCTAATATGCGTCCGATCTCTGCGGTACTGGAGAGAATTGGAAAATGAGCATTTACGATACCCGCTGCGGGAGGAAGTGGGTGGTGTGGGGGGGGGGGTGGAGCTTGAGTTCCAATAATAAGCTCTCCTCCTCCTCCGGCCACACCACAAAGATCCACCTCGGCACCCGGGAAAACCTGAGTGCCTGCAGTGACCTGAGTGACAGCACGACGGAGGGGGCGGGGTGGAGACAAACCCCCCCCCCTCCCTCTCCCCGACCCCCGCACGACGTAGCCACCCAGCGTTGTGTGGATTCCCTCGCTCAGAGCATCGTTGAATATAAGATCCTGAAGGTCTATTCTGATGAAGGGTCCAGACCCGAAATGTCAGCCTTCCTGCCCCTCTGATGCTGCCTAGCCTGCTGTGTCCATCCAGCTCCACACCTTTTCATATCACAGACCTTGCAGCTCGACGGCCCCCACGCAGAACATCAGCTGTGGGGGGGGGGTCATAACATCATGGCCAACCCTACCGCAGCCCAGGACGCAGGCACCAGGGAGTATCGAGATGCCCGGGTAGTGCCCCTCGCCGACACGTGGCTTTAAAACAGCCCCACCCGCTCTCCACTTTCCGCTAATGTCTCAAAAAGCTACACCTGCCAGTCTGATAGACCAGGTTCCTAAACTGTACCGTAGGAGGTTATCGAGAGATCTACATCAGCGCAGAGGGCGGCTACCCCAGTTATTAACGAGAGACGTGACCCGAAAAGGATCCGCGTCGCCGGTTCGGGTGGCAACAGCATCCTCTCGGTCACCCAGACCCTACTGCTGATGATCGCCGGCGGCGGGAGACGGTCTCGAACCAGGCGCGATATCATGGTGCCAACCTTACATCATTCCAGCTGCAGGAGCTGGTACATGTTTCCCGTCCCTCGAGATTCACACAAAGTCGAGTCAACTCGCAAACGTGGGCGGGCCACGAGGTGTGGCATTCTAGTTAAAGAGAAAAAAGATACACGTTACGCCCCTCTTCCATCCTAGGGGCAGAACACCCGATCCCGTTCTTGCTCTATCCCCCACCCACGTTGAACCTCCGAGAGGCCAATCTCCTGTTGAACCTATCAATGTAGCTCTCTCTGATGAAGGGTCTAGGCCCGAAACGTCAGCTTTTGTGCTCCTGAGATGCTGCTTGGCCTGCTGTGTTCATCCAGCCCCACACTCTGTTACCTTGTAGTGCTGCACACTCGTATTTGAGAGGAAGCCGCCTGGCGGACCACTGTACCCCCTAATGCCCCCACTCAGCCCCCGATTCCCCTACTGGCCGGCACTACCGGCTACAAACGTCCGTGCCAACTCAAAACAAACGCTGCAGAACCAGCGAGAGAATGCGAGCAAAAGCAGAAACTGCTGGAAAAAGCTCGGCGGGTCTGGCAGAGGAGAGAGAGAGAAAAAATAGAAGTTCCGGTGACCCTCCCTCGGAACAGCGAGAGATGTGCAGAACAAAAAATACCGCCATCAGTGGTATGAGTGTGGCAGACGGCGTTGGGGACGGCTCTGGGCCCAGCCAGTACGGGGATGTGGGCATTGGCGAGCTGGCGGGGTGTGGGGGTCTGGGTTGTGGCACCCTCGCAGGCCTGGCCGCCAGATCCGAGTTCCGGCCGACAGCGAAAGCTGGACTCAAACCGCAGACCGTGTGTCCAGCGCCCCTAGTCCATGGTGGGGGGAAATGTCCTGGAAGAACACAGCAAGATGAAGCAGGAGGAGCCACGCCGCGGTGACCATCGAAGGAGGAGTCCAAAAAAAAATTCCCTCATCCAGCAGGGCAACTATTATGAAGAAAAGGAGACGACAAGGAGCAGAGCTGGATGAACACAGCAGGCCAAGCAGCATCAGTGGACCAGGAAGACTGACGTTTCGGGCCTAGACCCTTCTTCAGAAATAGGAGTTCTTCAGAAGGGTGTAGATGCTACTTGGTCTGCTGTGTTCATCCAGCCCTACACCCTGGTACCTCAGATTCTTCAGCACCCACAGCTCCTACTATCTCAAGCTCAATGACAGTTGGTTGAGGAGGACATCAAAAGGATTGAATCTATGGTGGAAGAGGGGACGGATAGTGAGGGATGAGTAAATACTTCAATATTACAGCTGTTGATAACAGCCCCTAGTGGATGAATCCTTAACCGCTCCCACTATTCGGCCTGCTGTCAGGTCTAGGCACACCAACGCTGTTGGGAGCCATTGATGCCTGCCAGGTATTCTGATGAGGCCTTACAGGCCGAAATGGCTCACAGGTAGGTGCAGAAATTTCCCTAATCTACTCAAGGAGCAGTAGAGCCCAGGCTGGTGAGGGTTTGGGCCGCCCCCTGGGGCTCTCTGTGTTGTTTATTTCTGTTTGCTGGTGTGGGAAATGGGGCCTGGAGGTGCGATGTGCCCCAAGAGCTGGTATGGTCGCACTCCCTGCTGCTGAAGAAAATGAGAGGAGTTAAAAGAGAAGTTGTTGAGGGCGAGGATGAGCTCAGCCAATTGGAGGAGGATGGTGGTGAGTGGGAATGATTCAGGTCTTTGCTCCAGGAAGAAGCGGAAAGCCCTAAGACCCACCTGGTGGGGAATGGACATGCAAAGGGATTGCAAGTCTATGGTAAAGAGGAGATGGCTGGAGCCAGCTAACTGAAAGTTTTGAAACTGGCGCAATGTGTCGGAGGAATCATGGATGGATGTGGGCAGGAATTGGACCAGGAAAGAGAGCATTGAGACAAGGTAGGAAGAGATGAGTTCTGTGGGGCACGAGCAGGCTGAAACAATGGATCTGCTGAGACTGTCCAGTTTGTGAATTTTTGGGAGGAGTTAGAAGCAAGTTGAGCAGGGCTTGGACTCAGTAGGGCGGAGGTCATCAGATGAAATGAGATCAGCTACTGGAGCAGATACAATGGCCTGGTGCGTTGTGGAGGGGTCGTTGTCCAGGGCAAGGTAGGAGGAGGTATCTGAGAGCTGGCGATCCGCCCCTGCAATGAAGAGATCAGTATGCCATACTACAACAGCACCACCCTTATCAGCAGGCTTAATGACAAGGTCAGGATCAGATCTGAGTGCGCAGAGTGCAGTCAGTTCAGAGGGAGATAGGTTAGATTTGGTGAGAGGGGGCTGAGAAATTGAGGTGACTAACATCACGTTGACTGTTCTCGATGAACAAATTGAGTGGCAGGTAAAAGGCCAAGGGAGGAGTCCAGCTGGAGGGAGAGTGTTGGAACTGGATAGAGAGGACAGTTTCCCAAAGAAACAAACATGGAAATGAAGAGTTTAGTGTCATGTTGTGCCCAAAATTTGTTAAGGTGGGGGCACAAAGGAGTAAAGCTGAGGCCTTTGCTGAGTACAGAACATTCAGCATTTGAGAGCATAAGGTTAGGAGGGTTGGTAAATACCTGACAGGAGGTGGGGTTGGGAGAGGGATTGGAGTCATAAGGAAGGGGGGCTCCAAGGGTCATGGGTATCTTTGAGTTGTTGCATCGTGTGGGCCTTGATACCTGAAAGGAAAAGAAAAAGTTCCTTGTTAGCACGACGAATGAGCCTGAGGATCAAGTCAAACTGCAGAGTGGTGCAGCTCTGAACCAGTGTGTTGTGATGTTGTCGGAGAGAGAGAGGTCGAGAGTCCCCAAGTGATGCCGCATGGTACTGCGTGCAACTCTTGTGATGCGGCAAGAGTTCGGATCACTGAACCCGAAATGTTAATTCGGATTTTTTTTCTTCACAGACGCTGCCAAACCTGCTGAGCTTATCCAGAAACTTCTGTTTTTGTTCCTGATTTACAGCATCTGCAGTTCTTCAGGTTTTTATTGAGATGCTCTGGGTCTTGCAGTAAAGCTGTATAGGCAGCCTCTTGTTGGGGTGAACAGTACTAATATATTGAAGTTGAAGTAATGTTTAAGCATATTACATGGAGAGATATTTTTCACATTCATAGTTAGCTGGGTATCATCTCTGAATCAGAAAACAACAGGTTTAAATCTGCTCCTGAGATGAGCACATACATGTCAGTGGCACTTCTTTGCAGAAGAGAGGGAATTCTGCAAGTGTGGTCTTTTGGATGAGCGATTGGAACAGGACGCCTTCTGCCTTTAGTTGTATACGTAAAATGCAAGCAGACTGTTTAGAAAAGAGCAGTATTTTCTCTTACATTGGTGGGTCTAGCCCAAGCTGCAGACAGGCAGTTACAGGAGGCTAGATGCCGATATGGACTGGATTGGAAGGACTGTCATACCCAACTTATAGTTTATCTATTTTGCTGCTTTATTCCTTTGATCTATAATACTGGACTTCTTTAAATTTCTTTTTTTTTATCCCCTAAGAATGTGTATTTAAGTATCTGTACCTAGCTACCTTTCTACCTAAGGTGGCTCTGTAAGTGATGACTTGTAAACTTTTCGCTGTACTCATTTGAGGACAATTGACACAAAAGCTAATTCAGTTCGATTCACTGGTGCGCTGGCCACATTCATCCTTCAACCAAAGCCTAAAGCAAGTTATTGGTCATTTATCTCATTCGCTGCTGTTCGGGACCTTGTGTGCAAATTAGCTGCAGTTTTCCTACATTGCAACAGTGACTCCTCAAAACTATTTTGTTTTTTTGTAAGACATCTTGGAATGAGCTGAGAGATAGTAGGAACTGCAGATGCTGGAGAATCTGAGATAACAAGGTGTGGAGCTGTCATGATGAGCTGTGGTTGTCAAAAGCAAGTGGTCCTACAAACCTGGCACAAAGAAAACAATACATGTGTGATGCAGTAGAGACTTATTTAGGAAATATTGAGTTAAGCAATTAAGTTCAATTTTAAGATACTTGCATGCAATAAAAGTATTTAAATATGTATTTTGTCATGATATTCCGAAGTGTTCTCTGGTGAAATAACTGTCATGTAAACAAATAAGTCATTTTGCACATAACAAAGTCTCTCAAAGGATGAGATGATGATTGTTATTCTATATTTCTTGGTACTTAGTGAACCGTAAATGTTGGCCATAGCACTGTAACAGTTTTACATTCTCTTCCTTCAAGTCAAGCCTTGGGATTTTAGACATTTACCTGATCCTGCTGCAACAGGAAGGCAAGGTTTTATTTTAATATTGCACCCAAAGGACAATGTGTCTGATAATGCAATATACGTACTTAGAAGTGCCAGCCTAGATTTTAGTGACTAATGACGTGTTAGACTGACCTATTTAAATGAATAATTAACAGATTAACATTTATAAAGGGGAGACCGAGAGGATTAGTTCACAATTGGAATCTTGTAGTCTGTAATACAGCCAAAACTGCTCATTTAAAGAAATATTACAATAAAGTTGGAATATTTTTCGCAAATTTGAGTTTCTGTTTTGTATACTGCCATGTTTTTCTTCTAAAATGAATTGATAATACACCTAAATTTGTTCATTGTTATTAACTTTATTGATACCCAAAAAGCAACCAGTAGTTTCCATTAATTCTAATGATTTGTTTTAGCAATGTCCAGTGAAAATATGTGCTGTAGAGCTAGTAGGTGGCCCACAGAATTTTTTTCCCTCAGTACTCAATGTATACAAAAGATTTGAGAACCACTGGCCTAAGGAACTATCCTTCAGCACTAACCCTGGACAGTATCTCACTAACTTGCCCATTAAGGGTATAGTGACATGCCATACCTGGCCCTACCCTCACTGTATTTAAATTGACTGATTCTCATAGGGCAAAGGAATCAAATGTTATCAGGGATAAATAGGAATCTGGAATTCAGAACATACACATTTAGCCATGATTCTTTTGATTGGCAGAACAAGCTTGAAGGGCTGAAGGGCCTATGTCTGCTAATTTCTATGTTCATATGACTATCACTATCCAGCAGGAGTCACTGAATATAAAAAGTTCAGGAAGAAGAACACCAGCTGATAATTTATTCCTTGTTGAGTCGATGTATAGGACACGAAAGCAGTACTGTTAAGTTTAAATGAGGCTTATAATAGGCTTCCACATCAGGTTCCACATGAATGTATTTTAGCCTCACCGGTAATAAAGGTAAGGGCCCTGTCTAACTGCAGAATTTAGATTTTCTTTATTTCCTTTGATTATTCTGCTCAATCCTAGTGGTTTGTTTTAATGAGGATAGAATCTCAGAGGCATCAGCAAGAAACATTGAGGATTTGAATAAGTTCATTTGTTTGTGGTTCTAGTGTTCAGAGAATTGGGATTTCAGTTTAAATACAATACACAGCACAGTGCCTGATTTTCAATTTTAGTCCTGTATTGTTAATATTTCTGCCTGTGCATAAAAACATTTCAGCATGAGGTTACAAACTGTTTCAAGTTGCATGAAACCTTGACTTTAAAATCTTCTAACATTTACAATCATGTTGAAATCATATTTCAATGATCATGAACAAAAATGTATTGACATGAACAAATAAAGGTCATAAAGTGTGCTCAATGGCTGCATTTGGTAAGATTGTCACAGAATCCCCACAGCGTAAGTAGAGGCCATTTGGCCCATCAAGTCTGTACCAACCCTTTGAAGAGCATCCCACCCAGATTCAGCTCCAGCCCCACGGTTAATCCATCTAGGCCTCACATCCCTGAACATTGTGGACAATTTAGCACAGCCATGCTACCTAACCTGGACATCATTGGACCGTGGGAGGAAACCAGAACACCTAGCAGAAACCCACACAGACACAGAGAAAGTGCAAACTCCACATAGACTGTCACCTGAGGCTGGGATGAACCTGAGTTCCTGGTGCTGTGGGGCAGCAGTACTAACCGCTAAGGCACCCATTATCCAAAGAAGGACAACACTGGTCAATGGGCTTTCATTAGCTTTCTTACAACAGAGCACTGCTCCTATAGTGAGAAATTTTATTCAGAAACATTGGAATGGCTTCATAAAATGAATTTTGATTTTTACTGTTTTTAATATTGGGAATGAGATCTGCCCAACATTCTGTCAAATTTGATTGTTGGATCAATGGGATATAAAGCCAGAAAAGTTATCATGACTGTTGGTTAACTTTGTAGATTGTTCAGAGGAGGCTTTTGGTGGTAGCCTCAGATTTGCTGTAGGATTGAGGGTTTAGGAGGTGATCATTAGGTGGTGTCAAGCTCACCATGGCCCAGCTGGTAGCACTCTGACCTCTGAGTCAGAAGTCTCCAGGACTTAAAGACAAAAATCAAGGCTGATACACAGTGCAGTATTTAAAGGGAGTGCTGTACTGTTAGACTCCCTCTGTTACAGAAATATTAAACTGAGACCCCATCTCTGATGGATATAAAACATCCTGGGGAGACAATGAAGCACAGAGGAGATATTTGTGCTGACTTGGTCAATTGGCATCAGTCACAAAAATATGAAATGAGAAACTTGCTGTGGGTGAATTGAGATGAAAGAGAAATTTCTTCACTCAATGTTGAGCCTGTGGAATTCACTAGCACAAAGCAGTTGAGGCCAAAATACTGGGTTTTCTAGAAGGAGGTAGATGTAGTTCTCATGGCTCAAGGGATATGGCAGAAGGACAGGATTAAAGTATTAAACTCAGTGATGGGCCACGATCATAATGGCAGAGCAGGGGTGAGGGGTTGTATGCCCTAATCCTGCTCCTTTCTTCTATGTCTGTGTAAATTGGCTGCGGTTTCTCCTTGTATTACAACAGTGACTATGCATCAAAAGTACATCATTGGCTGTGAAGCTCTGCCTTGGTTTGATCATGCTTTAAAGTTCTTACATTAGAAAAAGCTTCTGTCCTATTTGGAGGTGTAACCATTTCTGTAACTTTATGGCGCAAGAGGTCCTAGATGGTGGGGCATTTCTTGAAAAATAAAGCAATTAAAATCACTCCCTGGAGGATTAGAATAGTGGATGTTAGTAAGCAGCGAGTGCGTGAAGCTGCTAAAGTAACAGGCAAAACAGGGACAGCATGGAATTGTTGAAGTATGGATGGGTACTTCTTTGAAGTAACTAACAACAAAGCACTAAGGTATTGCTGCACTCTTAATCAAGAGACTCAGAGGTAAAGTTCAGGGGTCTGGGTTGAAATCTGCCATGGCAGATGGTGGACATTGAATTTAATAAAAGTCTGGTATTAAGAGTCTAATGATGACCCCTGAATCCATTGTCGCTTGACAAGAAAAGCCCCATCTGGTTCATTAATTCCCTTTAAGGAAGGAAACTGTTGCCCTTACCTGGTGTGGCCTACATGTGACTCCAGACCTACAGCAATGTGGTTGCCTCTTAACTGCCTTCTGAATAATTAGGGACAGGTAATAAATTCTGGCCTAGTCAGCAGTGCTCATATCCCATGATTGAATTTTTAAAAAAAACTAGTGTCGACTGTACAGATGAAGCAAAAGGGGCCATTATCAGTTAGGAGCAAATTACTGCAGATGCTGGAATCTGTACTGAAAAAAAAACAAATGCTGGAGATCACAGCGGGTCAGGTGGCATTCATAGAGAGAGAGCAAACTAACCTTTCGAGTCAGCCCTGATGACGAGTCATCTCGCCTCAAAATGTCAGCTTGCTTTCTCCGTACAGATGCTGCCTGACCTGCTGTAATCTCCAGCATTTTTCTTTGTCAGTTAGGATTGAGTATCAAAACCAAGGTAGTTGACTGAAAAGACAACCTCAAAGCTGAAGAAGTGGGAGTGAAAGGAGCAGATTCCTGTTTCAGAAAAAATATCCACTTTCAACTCCTGATGTCCTAAAGAAGATATGAGAACTTCTAAATCAAAGAGCTCAAAGTTAACTGTACCTTTGGCCACTGACATCGCCAGATCTGCTAAGTTTGTCTAGCACCCTGTGTTTTAATATATTTCGCTTTCAACTTCCCGTGATCCAGAGGTGATTGAGAACAATAAATGCTGGCCTAGTTAGCAACACCCACCTTTCCATGAAAGAATATGAAACAGGTTAGGTCCAAGCCAGCAGTCTTGGCTCATTAGGGTATTTTTGCATGTGAACCAGAAAGTCATTAGATTGAAGCTTGACTCTAGAGACTGGAATACATAATTTAGGCTGACAATTCAGTGTTGAGGACTGAGAGGGACTAAGTTTTAAGAGATATGTATACTAGATGACACATAAAACTGAGATCACATCACAATGGCTGCGTGTCTCGTCATTATCACTGCAGGTAGAAGCTTGCTGCGCTCAAATTGGCTGTTATATTTCCTACGGTACAACATGACTAGAATTCAGAAATATTCCACAGTCTGTCAGGTTCTTTGAGATATGTAATATGAAAATTACTTTATGTGTTGAGAGCCTTTATTGCAAAAAGAAATTGGGGTAACATGCTATTTTGACTGTGCCTATATATCGAGGGCAATTACCAACATAATGTTAAACCTCCCTCCCTACTTCAGAAGCATAGTTAGCCAGTGCTGTTGTGCGGAGGTAATGCACTGCTCTAACATCTTCACAGGATCACCTATTCGCCCTCCAATCATTTCTATCTTTGGGAGGCCCAGTACCTTACGTGGTAGACACCAGATAAGAACAAGGAGTGTGGCATTATATCAATCTTGTAAAACTTGCTTTAAGACAGATACCATGTGCAGCCACAGTTTTCACTGTAAGGACAGGGTTAATGGAGTAGCTAAGAGCACAGAAAAATGTTTGTTATAATGTCATAACCCTAAACAATCAAGGGTGTATTATCTGCTAAGTACATCCTGCTGACGACTAAAGCAATTTGAATTGTACTAAAATTGCCCATGCCTGTAAACGGGAGAATTGGCAATGTAGTGATAATGTCACTGGCCTGGTGATCTTGAGCCCTAGACTAATGTTCCGGGGCTGTGGATTCAATTCTGTCTGTGGCAGATGGTAAAATTTGAATTCAACAACATTTGGAATAGAAAGCTAGCCTAATGGTGAGTATGTAACCATTGTCTGCTTTTGACTGTGGGAAGAAAAGCACCCATCTGGTTCACTTTAAAAGTGACATGTTCCTAGACCACAGCAATGTGGCTGACTCTTAACTGCCTTGTGAAATGACCTAGCAAGCCACTCAGGATAATTAGAAATGGGTACTAAATGCTGGCCTAGCCAGTGCCCACATCCTGTGCAAACACTTTTTAAAAAATAACTCAGTGAAACCAGACAATTGCATTCAGTCCTTATATGGATAAGTCAATGGAAGACAATTTGCCAACCAACCAACAGCTGATCATGCTCCCAACTACCCAATCCATGTCCAGATGAGTGTGACCTCATGCACAAACTGTATTTTGTGTGTTAACCCCTGGAAAGCACACACACAGGAGCATTCCAGAAAGAAGGTACATATTGGCAAGACTCTCAGTGAGCCGTGCAGAAAAATCTTACAAACTTCAGTGACATATGGTGTATGATTTTCTTTAAACTACTTTATTTTAAATTCTCAATAGACATGTTGGATTTAAATGTGGAATTGCATCCAGTATAATGCTTGGTTTCTGAATTTAAGAAATTCAGCTCCAATAAAATCACCTCCAATGGGTTATACAGAAAATGGGGCAACAATTTTCCAGTGGCAATGCGAGTGGTATATTGAAATAAGTGTGGTAGCACATGTCTTAGCCTGTTATTCTTGAGGTGGTAAACTGATGATTTCAGCTGGTTTTTAAGTGGGAACTGCTGAGTGGAACATGCAAGAATAAGCTCGAGAGAAATTCAATTCAGGGAGTTTTGTTAAAAATTCACTCAGAGAATCTGGGTGCTATTGACTAGGTTAGTGTTTATTGCCCATCCTTATTTGCTCTTGAGAAGATGATAATAAGCAGTTTTTTGAAACACTGCAGTCCCACATTGTGTTGGGACACCCACAGTACTGTTACGAAGGGAGTTCCAAGATTTAGACCCAGTCTGATGGTGAAGGCACAGTGATGTAATTCCAAGTGAAGATGATGTCTGACTTGCAAGCAATGCTTTTTCTAAGATGCATTGCTGCATACAGCCATTCCAAAGTGCCATGCAAAGCAATTGGATTTGGCACACAGAGTGTGACGTTGAGTTCTAGTTCCAATTCCAGAAATCACTGCTACACATGGGCCTCAAAGGCTCACACAGCCTGTTGGGAACACTGCTTGCAATGGAAACGTGGAACTGGCAGTGATTCCATGTTAGAATTAGAATTTGCTTTATTATCACGTGTACTCAAGTGCGGAAGTACAGGAACACAATTAAAAGTTTACAATGTTACCCCCCATTTTAGGTACAAAGTACTTAGGTATAAATCTTAAATACAAAATAGAGAAAAAAAGGGTAGAGGTTACATTGCCTTACAGTTATTCGTAGTATAAGTTAGAGAAATAACAAGTAAAGTTAAAAAGATAAACATTGCAGTCTCTTTATAAAGGGCCTGCAGTAGATCAGTACATGGGGCTTCCACACATGGTCTGACTGGGCTGGCAAACCGCTGACCACTTGCTCCAGCCCCCAGTCCATCAACTGTCCCCACTCTGGGTATGCTGCTGCTCATCCCCATTCTACTTGGGCCCCCAGCCTGCTGGCCATGCCTGTTCTGTTCGGGTCTCCAGCCTGTAGCTGCTGCCTTTTCCCTTCTAAATGGTGGGGATCACTGATTTGGAAAGTGCTGGTGGATGGAGCTGCGCTAGTGAGTTGCTCCAGTGTGTCTTGTAGCTGGAGAGACTGTTGCCACAAAGTGAAGGCTGATGGTGGTCAATGGCGTACCAATCAAAAACAGTCTACTTTGTCCTTGATGGTGTGAAGTTTCTTGAGAATGCTGTTGGAACTGCACCAAATTTGATTTCTCAATAAGCACCACATATAGAAGAGGTACCATCTGCCTGCTCATACATACAGATTATACAGAGGGAGAAATAACTTTAAATTTCAGTAGACTGAATACTGGATAATAAATAAATGGAAACAATTTGAATAAATGACAAGCATGTTAAATTTCTCAATCCCTGTAATAAACCATAATCACACAGACATACTAGGTTAGTGCTTCTTAAACTATTCCCTCTGTGACTCCATTCTCAGGCTTGAAAATTGTCGTGACCCCTCAGTATGCAGCCATGGGGGAGGGAGACCCATGAGATCAGCGAAAGGAGTTTGGCCATTACAGCCTCAAAGCCTGCAACCCCAAAATGTCAACTCTCACCCTGTCCTATGGGAAGCCTTGTACTATTGGTTCTCATTCCATGCTTTGTGCTTTGGAATCTCATTAAGCAGAATCTACCTGAGAGCAGAGATTTTGCAGAACTCGACTGTGACTTTGTCAATAGGGAGTGTCACCCCACTCCCTGTAGCCCATTCTGGGTGTCACAGAAGCAAGACTGGAAGCAGTTTGGGCAAAGGTTCCACTCTCTGAGTGAATGAGAGGTGGCTTCATTCATTTGAGTGAAATTTGATTGAGGTACAAGTGAGTTTGATTCAGGAACAACTTTGCCAGGATTTGCTGCAACACAACAGGAAGTTAGATGGACATTTCTTATTGAAAATCCATACTGCCCCAAAACTAGACATCTGTTTATTTGCTGCAGGAAAAGCTACCAGTGCTCAGATACTCTTCGGATACTTGTTGGGATTTCAACAGTGTGTGTGTCCATTGAAAGCAGAGTTATATTTTCATTAGAAAACTCTCCATAAACTCTACATTCCTGCAATTCTGGCCTCTTGTGCATCGTCCACTTCCCTCATCCCACCATACGCTACCTTCATGGCTTTAAAGCTCTGGACTACCCTCTCCCCTAAAAAAAACAAACCTTTCTCTCTTTCTCCTTATTTAAGACACCACTTTCTGAAGAGAAGAGAAATTGCCAGTCTACAGGAAAAAGGCAGGGTAGTGGGATGAGGTGTCTTGCTCCTGAAAACATCCTCAACAAATAATACTATTGGCTGACAGCTAACAAAACACTGACACAGAACCTAAACCCAAAAAAACACCCTGGATTCATCTGAATGCTCCAGTAGACTGCCTCGTAACAGACCTCAGTGATGAAGATTTCATTTGCTTGAGGATGGCTTCATGGAAAATGTGGTTATGTGACCCATGAAACATGAGGGATGCTGAAATGCTGACTGTGACCATTCAAGTCAGCCCAGCGCCCATCTACTGCATTCCTGCCTGATGGTGTTGGCACTACTAGCTGTAAGGAGTGCAAGAAATGCTCACCAGACTACAACCTGACATAGTGGGACTGTTTGAGGAGGACAAGTTGAGGTGACTGAGCCTGTATTCTCTAGAACTTGGATGAATGAGAAATGACCACAATGAAGCATAACACATTTCCTTATGGGGCTTGACAGGCAAGGCGTAGGAAGCATGCTTTTCCTGACTGAAGTGGAGGGTGGAGAGCTTGTATAGAACCAACAGTCTTAGAATAAGAGATAGAATATCAAGGACTATGTTGTGAAGGAATATCCTAACTCAGGAGGTGGTGAATCTTTGTAATTCTTGACCAAAGAGCTGTAGGTGCCCAGTCACTGAGTATATTTAGGACAGAGATTGAAAGATTTTTAAATGTTAAAGATATCAAGGGATATGAGAATAGAGTGAGAAACCAATGCTGAAGTGGGAATATCAGCAGCGATCTAGTCAAAAGGTAGAGAGGCTCAACAAGCTGAATGGTCTGTTCCTATTACCTACATTCACACTGCATCATCTTGAATGAATGGCTAATCTTGTCATTAGACTCTAATGGCTTCCCCAGCCTTTAGAACATATTGGGCATGTTAGCAAGAGCAACTTGCCCGGTCCCAATTTCCCATCCTTTCACTGTAGCCTTTCATGTATTTTCTCTTTGGATAATGATCGAATTCTCTGTGAATGCCATGTTTGAATTTTCTCTGCCACACTGTCAGGGGAGTGCATTCCAAATTGTGACTACTCTCGGACTACAAAACAAAAGCTAATGTCATCTCATGTTGTTTCTTTTGCCAATCAATCTGTTGTCTGTTTCTAGGTTCAGAAAAAGGAGGGATTTCTTCCTATCCAATCTGTCCAGAGCCCTCCTGATTTTGGGCACCTCTATCAAATCTCCGCTCAGATATGCCCTCGAAGGAGCACTGCCCCAGCTTCTCATATTATTCATTCATTTAACTGAAATTGCTCACTCCAGTCTGTACTCTCTAATGGCAGCACATCCTTCCTAAAGGAACTGGACACAATCCTCCAGCTGAGACCAAATTAGTGTTTAATTCTGGGCTACTGTAATTCCTTGCTTTTGCTTGTTGTTTGTTTATATCTTGTTTCTGTCAATAAATGCCCAGGATCGTGATACTTCATTTCCTGTTCTTTCAACCTGTCCTACCACCTTCAATGTTTTGTCTCTGTACAGTCCCAGGTCCCTGTGTTTCCACTTTTGGAATTGTTCTTCTACTTTTATATTGACTCATCTTCTCCATCCCAAAATGAATCATTTAAGATGTACAATCAGTATTTCTCTTTTGTTGTTAATCTGGAACCCTCCAACAGGACAGCGGGAACACAATACAGACTGCTGCGATTTAAGCAGATGGTCCCACGCTGTTTTCTCAGAGCTACTAATTTAAAGCAAAAGCAAAATACTATGGTTCCTGGAAACCTGAAACATTTTTTTATAAAGTGATACTGCCAGTTTTGAGTTGTTTCTTCCTGTGTAAAAGACTTGATTAAAATTGCAAGTTTAAAATGAAGTAATTACCAGTTAAATAGAAACCAAAAGAACTGTGGATGCTGTAAATCAGGAACAAAAACAAAGTCGCTGGAAAAGCTCAGCAGGTCTGGCAGCATCTGTGGAGGAGAAAACAGAGTTAATGTTTCAGGTCCGGTGACCCTTCCTCAGAACTGATGGTGGCTGGGAAAATGTCAGTTTATATGCAGAAAATAGGGAGGTCGGTGGGGTAGGGAGTAAATGATAGGATAGAGCCCAAAGAGAAAGACAAGGGAGTTGCTAACGATCAGACTGGGAGGGTGAATAGTTGTTAATGGGGACTGTTAGTGACTAACAACGGGGGGGTGGGGGGCAGGCTATGTGGTAACAAGGCCTGATGTGTTGCCTGCCACTTCAATGTACCACCCTACTCCCTGGCCAACATCTCTGTGTCTGGCTTGCGACAGTGTTCCAGTGAAGCCCAACGCAAGCCGGAGGAACAACACCTCATATTCCGCTTGGGGACCCTACAGTCCCCCGGACTCAATATTGAATTCAATAATTTTAGGGCCTAAACTCCCCCATGTCCCAGCCCCCTACCCCACATACCCCATAGCCTGCCACTCCACACCCTCCCCCCGTTAGCCCCGTTAGTCACTAACAGTCTCCATTAACAACTGTTCACCCTCCCAGCCCGAACGTTAGCAACTCCTTTGTCTGTCCAACTGTCTTTCTCTCTCTTTGGACTCAATCGTATAGTTTACTCCGCACCCCAACCACCTCCCTATTTTCTGCATATAAACTGACGTGTTCCCAGCCACCATCAGTTCTGCGGAAGGATCACTGGACCTGAAATGTTAACTCTGTTTTCTCCTCCACAGATGCTGCCAGACCTGCTAAGCTTTTCCAGCAACTTTGTTTTTGTTCCTAATTACCAGTAAATAATGTTACAGTGTCTGGAAAGGTTTAGAGGGATATGGGACAAATGCAGACAAATGGGACTAATTTGGTTTTGGAAAATGTTTTGGTGTGGACAAGTGGGACCCAAGGGTCCATTTCTATGCTGTATGAATCTATAACCCTCAAAGCTCACTAGGTCAGTCAGCATCTGTGGAGAGAAGAAAAACAGAACTCACGTTTCAGACCGGTAACCTTTCACCTCCATTTCTTCTCAGGACAGCTTGGAGTAGACAATATCTCTAGTCCTCCCAACCAAAGAAAATCTCCATTTTCGTTGACGGATTTTAAATGGCATAAACATATACTAAACATGAAAAGATGCATTTACCTAATTTCATCAAATCAAATCAAAGGCAGTCTATAGAGCTGGTACAATATGACGAATGGTAAATCATATTGCAACAGAAGAATTGGGACATTGAATAGCACTGACTTTACAAGCGCTTGTTACAGGGGTTACAAACGAAATAAACCATGCTACTGCAGTCCCAGATCAAGCGGCGATTTTGCTGTGTTTAACATAGCAGTCAGTGTTTTGCAGGGCTTAATAAGGCATTTGACAAACCGGAGTATTTTTTTTACATTTCTACATCAGCCCGAGTCTTGCAGTGTTAGATAATGTTATAATCTTAAACAAATCAGAGGCTTTTACAACGTTTAATAAAACGGGAGTTTCACGGTGCTTAATAAACCGATATTGTTTAACGTTTCACAGTCTGTTCATAAAACCAAGAGCTTTGCGGTTCTTATACATCGAAGGGTTTTGCTAATTCCGTCTGGTTAAATGATTTGAGCAGGAGTTGCATTTCTCCAGGATCTCCACTAGGAAGCTGCATTGCTCTCTCTCACTGATTCCGTGCCAGAACCCTTTCTGAATCGGCTCCATCTCCATTTCCATCTGTTGACCTCGAAGCTGAAGACAGAGAGAACATTACAGCCGTCTCTCTCCCCCCACCCCCTTCAAACTTGACCAGAGTGGCTGCCAGCGAAGATTACTTCACGGACCGGAGCTGGGATTTTTACTGGCCCTTGCTGCGGACAGAGGAGACCGGAGTGAGAGTGAGGGGGATGTCTGTTTATAGTCTCTCCTTTGCCGGTGAGTAGCTCCGGGATCCTGGTCACCGGAGACTGGAGTGGGGGGAAACAGAGGGGGCTACAATTAGTGCTTTGTCAACGGGGGTGGGGGGTGGTTTGCAATGGGATCTGGGGAGATTTAACCTCCTCCCAACCCCGAGGAGGGCTGGCATTGGGCTGGATTTGCATTTATGTATGTATGTATTTATATATAAATGTGTGTGTGTTTCTTTTTCACTCGGCCTTCTTCGTTCCGCCTTTAGCGGCGGCTGTAAGAAGTGGATTTGCAGACACCGGACAAAATCAGGACCGTTCAGTATTGGAGAGGATACTTTGTCAAGATCTGAGCGGCTTTCTTTTTTAAAAAAAGACGGTGAAACAGCATTCCTTCAGCAGGAAACATTTCCCCATGTGTTACAATGTGTCGGACTGTATCAGTTGTGCAAGGGAATTTTGTATTGCTTCCCTTCAAAAATTAAAAGCTCATTTGGCTTCCTGTCAGGGCCCACTTTTGCAAATAGTTGTTTAACTTACTCCCTCGTAGAGAATTGGGGTTTTACTTGCGAAAATAATTCATCGTGGTTACCTGCTTCCTGTTGCCACTTACCCCTCCCCCATTCCTCGTTTTCTCAGGGTCGTCAGTTTCTCTTCGGTTCTGAAGCCAATGATTAAGCGTGAGACTGATCGAAATACATGCAGGGAACAGTGATCGCTGTGGTTCAGTAATTGCCTATATTCCCCTCCCCCTTCCCTATAATTCCTTTACCGCCCCCCCCCCCCCATTTAAAGATTGTTAAACAAATAGGACCATAAAAACTATGGAAAGTCGTCCATTCAGCCCCTCGAATCGATTCTGCCATTCAATAAGATCATGTCTGATCTGATTGTATCCTCAAATTTTCATTCCATTTACCTCTGATAACTTTGCTTATTAAGAATTTATCTCTGCCTTAAACATGTTCAAAACCCCTGTTTACACCACTTTTCACAACGGGAGACTCTCAACCCTACGATTTTTTAAAACCGAACATCAAATGGGTGACTCCTGATTTTTAAACTGATCCCACAAGAGACAAACATCCTCATCATATCTACCTTCCTGATGTCTCACAAGATCTCTTATATTTCAAATGAATTATCTCTTACCCTTCTGAATTCCAGTGGAAACAGTCCTGCGCCGCTGACCAAGCACACATCCAGTTGCAGACATAAGTTGAATAAACCTTCTCTGAACTGCCTCAACACACTTATACCTTTAAATAAGGTGTTCAATACTGTGCACAATATTTCAGTTATGCTTTGGCTGGATAACTAAAGCACAGGCTCCTAACTTTTTTTTATCAAACTCATGGCAAATGAAAACATCCTTTTTGTTCTCCTGATGACTTGCTGTATCTGTGTCCTATTCTTTTGCAATTCATTCACAAGGGCACCCAGATCTTAGCATCTCAGAGCTCTGTAATCTCCCACCATTTAGGTAATTTAAAAAATATTTTTCTTAAAAAATGGAATTTTTCATATTTCTCCATGTTACAGTCCATTTGCACAGCACAGCCCTCTCAATTTATCTGATGACATATTGTCAGAACCTCTTGTAGACTCTTCACAACTTAACCTTCCTTCCTTTCTGGCATTGTGTCATCTGCAAATTTGGCAGCCATTCACCTGTCCCTTCATTGAAGTTCTTTATAAAATTTTTAACCAGTAGACGTGCCAACACCGACCCCTGTGGCACACTACTAGTTAAACGTTGCCGACCATCTACACATAATTTAGCACTTTCTGTTAATCACCCAATAATCTATCTATGTCAGGATGCTAACCTGTACATCAGAAGCTTTTACTTTCCACAGTAGCCTTTAATGTGGCACACTGTCAAATGCCTTCTGTAAATATGAGTACAGTACTTTCTCTGATTCCCCGTATACCTACAACATTTGTTACCTCCTCAAAGAACTCCAGTAGGTTAGTCAAACATGATTTAGCTTTCTCAAAACCATGCTGGTGTGTCTGATTACCTTGAGCTTATCTAAGCATCCTACAATATGTATTGTAGACAGCGTAGAAGGTTTTCTAAGATTACAGAGGGATCTTGATCAAACGGTTTCAATGGACTGAAAAATGGACAATGGAGCTCAATCTGGATAAGCGTAAGATATTGCATTTTGGTACAATAAACAAGGGTAGGGCTTATACAATTAATGGTAGGGTCTTGAGTAGTGTTGTTGAACAGAGGAACCCTAGGGGTGCAGGTACATAATTCTTTGAAGTTTGCATCACATGTAGAAAGGCTGGTTAAAAAGGTGTTTGGCACGCTTGCCTTCATTGCTCAGTCCTTTTGAGTATAGGAGTTGGGAAGTCATGTTGAGGTTATACAAGACATTGGTGAGGCCTTTTCTGGAATACTGTGCCCAGTTCTGGTCACCCAGTTATAGGGAGGACATTATCAAGCTGGAGAGGGTTCAGGAGAGATTTACCACGATGTTGATGGGTAAGGAAGGTTTGAGTTATAAACAAAGGCTGGATAGGTTGGAACTTCTTTCACTGGAGCGTAGGAGAGGCAACCAGATAGAAGTTTATAAAATGATGAGGGGTGTAGATAGAGTTGATGGTAGTTTCCTTTTCTCTAGAATGGGAGATTTCAAGACAAGGGGGCACATTTTTAAGGTGAGTGGAGAGAGATTTAAAAAAAGACATGAGGCAAATTTTTTTTGCAGAAGTTGGCTTCTGTGTGGAATGAACTTCCTGAAGAAGTGGTGGAAGCTGGTACAGTTATAACATTTAAAAGACATTTGGATGGATATGTGAATAGAAAAGGTTTGGTGAAGAAAGGGCCTGGAGCAGGCAGGTTAGATTAGTTTAGTTTGGGATTATGTTCAACATAGACTGGTTGGACTGAAGGGTCTGTTTCTGCATGGTATGACTCTATATCTCTGTTTGCAGTTCCTTAATGTTCCATCCAATATTCTGACCTGCCACCTGTCTTTGTACAATAATAGGCTTTTATTTTGGTTTGATGTTATCTTTAACCTAATTTACCAATTCACTTCAGCCAATTCTGCTTTCAGCCCTCATAATGTCTCATTTTTTTGCATTTTTAAAAAATCCACTCATCTCTCCCTCAAACTGAGTGTAAAATTCAACCATATTATTGCCTTTGCTACCTATGGGCACCTTCACATAAGATCATTAATTAATTGTATTTTGGTGCACAGTACCAGGTCTGGCAAAGCTAACTTCCTGGTTGGCTCTTGAATGTGCTGTTCCATCATCCTGCAAACATTCCATGGACTCCTCATCTAGGCTACCTTTACCAATCTGCTCTTTCCAGTCATCATGTAGATTAAAATCACCTATAGTTATCACCGTAACTTTCTGATGATGTCATTATTTCCTCCTTTATGTTCCAACATATTGTGTAGTTACCATTAGGAGGCCCGAAATCCAATCTCTCAACTGACTTATTGCCTTTATCATTTCTCATTTCTACCCAAACTGTTTCCATAGCTGGTTTCCTGAATTTAGATAATTCCTCTGCATTGTGCTAATGCAATTATTAATTAACAGAGTCATCCCTTTACCTTTTCCTAATTTCCTGACATTCCTAAATATCCTGTACCCTTTAAGATTCCGGTCCTTATCCATGTCATCCTGCAGCCATGAATCTATAATGGCTATCACACTGTAGTTATCCTTTATAAAAACCAAAAGAACAGCTAATGCCGTAAATCAGGAATAAAAAACAGAAGGTACTGGAAAAGCTCAGAAGGTCTGGCAGCATCTGTGAAGAATAAAATCAAGAGTTAATATTTTGGGTCCAGCGACCCTTCCTCAGAACCTCGATCCAAAACGTTAACTCTGATTTTTTTTTGTTCTTCACAAAAGCTGCCACACCTGCTGAGCTTTTCCAGCAACTTCTATTTTTGTTGTTTTAGTTATTCTTTTCTATTTATGCTCTTGGTTCATCTGTTTTGTTTTGAATGGTACAGAATTCCAATTCAGGGACTTCAGTTTTATCCATTTAGCGAATTTGTAAATTTTAATCTTATCTGTTGATTGATTCTTAGCGTTGTACTCTCCATCCCTTTGCATTAGGGTCTGTTTATTGTTTCCCTTATTAATACCTTTCACTTTGACCTTACTCTTTGATTTATCACATCTTCCTAAATTTGATCCCTTGCCCCCACTGGTTTAAAATTGTCTCTATTTACCTGGTTATGCAGGTGACAAGAACACCAGTATGGTTCTGGCAGAGTTTCTCCTAAAGGTACAGATCCCACTTTGCACTGTCCTGACGCTGGTACCTATGAACCAGAATCCATTACTCCCACATCAGTCTTTGAACTCTGCATTGATTTTTCTAATCTGATTTACGTTATGCCAATTTTCCTGTGGCTCGGGATTTAATGCAGTGATTATGACCTTTTGAGGTTCTGCTTCTTAATGTGGTGCCTATGTTATGGCTACTGACTATGGAGACCTCCTCCTTTGTCATTAGTATGTACATGGAACTACAAATGCTGCCTCCCCTCTCCCACTGCAGGTTCTCTCCAGCCCTGAGCACACGTCCTGAACAATGGCAGGAAACGCAGCTGCATGAAATCTCGTGCTTTGCTGCAGAGAACAGTTTCAATCCTCCTCACTGTACTATTTGATACAATCACTACGCATTGCTCCTTATTTCCCCCTGCTCACTTGAGTGGCTTCCTATACGTGGGTGCCGTGGTTAGTTAGCTGCATCCTATCAACCCTCATTCTCCTCCAGACAAACTGAAAGAACCCCAAACATGTTGGACAGTTCCATAGGCTGAGGCTCTTACCATTTGGGGACTCTGACTTACCTCACCTGCTGTCACACTCTCCTATCTCTGACCAAATCAGATGACCCTACCTTAAGATGTATGACTATCTATTAGGAACTTTTGTAGTCATGAACTTTGTCACTGTTTCAGATTCGATAGCCATGTATGAAGTTTAAATCTATAATAACTTTGCGAGTATTTTTATTTAATGTGGATAAGAGGTGTGACTACCTTCTGGTATAAAGAATCCAAATAACTTTGTCCCCACCTTGGAGCGTCGCAGCATCTGTAGTTCAGCCTCCAGCCCAAAATCTGAGCGGCAGCTGCTCAAACGTACTGTACACATGTTTGTTCTGGACCAAAATGTCATTCAGGAACTCCCACATGCTGCAGCTATGGCACATCACCTATTCTATCCTCCATAATATGTGTTAAGGAGCAACTTATACGTTGAATTTCATATTCAGTCATGTTTTTATATATTTTATTGGTCTTAACACTAATTGCGATACTATTTTGAACCATAGGAATAAAATACACCTAATAATTTACCAAATAGATAAATGCAATCTGGAAAGTTACATTACAAAGAGTAGGATAAGGGCACACAAGTTGAAAAGGCAAATCTTTGCTTCATGTACCAACATAAAGATCAATAGATACTTGGAATGGATAGACAGATACAACGAGTGATACCCAGTTTGGTGATTTGAGGTGGAAACACCCAAATCATTTAAAAGGAACTTTGGATCTATGCCTATGGCCTATGGACCAGTTAGTGGAAAGTGGGATCTGAAAAGGTAGCTAGTTTGTTCAGTTGGCACAGACAGCATTGAAAGGAGGCAATAACTTTTCAAGGCTCTAAACCTAGGTATCGTCAAAGATTCAGTAGGTGCTGGAGGGGAGGGCCTTTTAAGGTCAATCTGAATCAGAAAACCAAGATAATCTGAATGGCTCTGCTTATTTTCAGTTGTCTCGAATAAAGCAAAATACATTCTTGTTTATTACCTGCTCATTAATTGCTAGGGAGCTGCTGAATGATAGAGCAACAACTGTAGTGTAGAAGGAAAAAAATGTAATGTTTTATTTTGTAAAAGCAAAGTCAATTTCATTATCTATCAGGTTTTTTGTACTCATGAACTTTGTTGCTGTTGCAGACTTGATGGATACATATGAAGTTTAAATCTGTAATAACTTTGCAAGTATAATTTTTATTTAATGCGGATGACGCTCATGATACCATGTTTATGTTATTTTTACCATTCTTGGTTGACTTGATCTAATGCCACTCCTGCACACTTCTGACTTTCTCTCTCTACCTTAGCCTACCGTCGAACCACTGTAGTCTAGCAATGTTGTGTTGCATCAGAATCCTGCAATTCCTGACCCAACAATGGTGAATTAAAAGTCATTAAAGAGTAAGATCCAAGAAGGGATGGTATGTGAATCTCAGGTGATGATGTTCCTACGTCATTTTCTGTCCTTGACCTGGTTGCTTGGTAAATTGCGAGTTAAGGAGATGTTACAGTAACCTTGCTAGGTTACTGCTATCTAAAAGATCTCACACGTAGCAGCTAGAGTGTACTGGTGATAGACTGTGGAACATTGTATTCAGTAGCACTAATTGAGAGAACAGCTCTGTCCTGGATTGCCTTGAGCTTCTTGGATATTGCAGTAGCTGCACCAATCCAGATTGGGGGATAGTCTAGCTGGCTTTGGGACAGAGCTTTGTAGCAAATGGAGAGTCTTTCTCATGTTCAACTTGGGTCTTTACTTGGTGGCTATTGGAGCAAATGCTGGCTGCCATTTTGAAGTTGTAACTTGGATGTTGTTTGGATCCTGCTGTAGGTTGCCATGAAATACTTATTTGTAAGAGGAGTTGTGAATGGAGCTGGACAAATAGAATTGTCTATCAATTCACATCCTGACCTTGTGGTAGTGGGGAGCATATTGACAAAACATCTAAAGATGGTTGCTATGTTCACAATGCTTAAAAAAGAACTTCAGACTTTGAAAGGTGAGATGAAGTTATCAAACTTTTTTTTAATGTTTGAGTAGCTCCTGGCTTGGGGCAGTGATTACTGGTTTCTGTCAATCACAGCCATCTTCCATAGGGTTCAATGTAATCATTCCTGATTCTCAGCTGACTTCAGTTTTACTTGGGCTGTTCGCTATCTTAGCATCAAGGGCAGTTACTCTCACATCTCTTTTGACATTCAGCTCTCATGTGTATCACCATCAAGGCTGTGATAAGGTCAGGATCCACAAGGTCCTAGTGAAATATAAGCTGTGTGCCCGTGAACAGCTCATCTGTGAGTCATTGGTGCTCAACAGCACTGCTAATGACCCCTTTCTTCGTTTTTATTATGATTGAGAGGAGACTGATAAAGTGGTAATTTAATCTGTAGGAGCTTGATTTATCCTGATATTTGGCTGTGTCAAATATGGGCAATTTTTCTGTTGGCCAGATGCCAACAGCTGTAAGTATATAATAGAAGATTCTTAATAGCAAGACAAAGTAAATCAGACCATCAGAATGCAAATTGGAGCTACTAACAGTGAGAACATTAAGCAGAAGAACCACCAGGAAAGATTTGTTCAAGTCTAACTTTGGAATGTGTGATTGGATCAGAAAAACCTCACGGAATTAACATTATGATTTTCACAGCATGAAGGGGGAATGACTGCCTGGAGATGGAGATCCTACTGCGCATCCATTAAGGATGTATCACTACTTCTCTGCTGGCAATTTCCTTTTCCCATTCCTCCCTGTTCTATCTGGTCACTTCACTCATTGATTTTTTACTGGTCCCAATGCTGCTACTTCGATACTGACACCAATTTACAATGTCCACTCTGCCTATGCCCGTAGGAATTCACATACTCCAGCGACCCATTGTGATCTTTAATGCTCGGTATCACATGGATCTGAACCATCAGGGTACTAATCTGTGTTGATGTTATTATGGAAATAATGAATTATAGTTGTATAATCTAAAAATGAAGCAATATCCCCCCCCCCCCCACCCCGACTATTGGCTGAATTTAATGTATCAATTTTTCCATTGAGCAGTACTTCCAATAATGCAACAGGTCTCTGATCCTGGGTCCTCTCCATCGCCTTTAAATCCACCTCTCTAATAATGCTGTATCCTCTCCGTCACATAGATAATTTATTTCCACTCCTGTAAAATTGCTGTGGCAGGGGCTAAGTTGACGAGACACCAAGCTCACAGAGTTCAATACTTGCTCCCGTTAACGACTTGGAGCCTGTCTCCTCCATTCCCTACCCGACATAAAACGCCAAGGACCTTTGCTGTGATTCAGTGAATTATCACTAGGGAACCTGCCTTTGTTTGGAGAGGAGGAAAAAAAAATTCATGATTCTACCCCTGCCTATTACCGTTGTATTGAGGCTTTGTTGGGCTAAGAGCCCATTTTAAAATTCTCGCACTTGTTTTCAAGTCCCTCCATGGCTTTTCCCCTCCCTAAACCTGAAGTCCATCCTCCAGCCCAACCCCTTTCTCTAGGATCTCTCAAAATTGGGTTACTTCCATGTACCCTGAATTTTATTGCTTCCCCACTGGAACCCATCTATGTACCCACTATTTCTTGACTCCACTCATTGAAATTTCCTGAAAACTCAGTCTCTCCCATTAAAAAGCAGCAAGAAACCTCTGTCACTGGCCAGATCTTTCTTGGTAATCGCGATTTTAAATTTTGTTTGATCGCCTTGTGAAACGCCTCACGATATTTGCTTCCTTAAAAGCCTTAGGTAGCACGGTGGCTCAGTGGTTAGCACTGCTGCCACACAGTGCCAGGGACCCAGGTTCGATTCCAGCCTTGGGCAGCTGTCTGTGTGGAGTTTACACATCCCTGTGTCTGCGTGGGTATCCTCCGGTTTCCTCGCACAGTCCAAAGATGTGCAGGCTAGGTGTATTGGCCTTGCCAAATTGCTGATAGTGGTCAGGGATGTGTAGATTTGATGGGTTATAGGGAGATGGGTCTGGGTGAGATGCTGTGTGAATCGGTGTAGATTTGTTGGGCCAAAGGGCCTGTTTCCACACTTTAGGAATTCTATGTTAAATAGAAATGGATGCATTTGCATTTAAGACATTTCAGAATTTTGAGTAAAGGTTCTGTATACTTACAGCAGCAAACTGTTCTGAGGGTAGAGACTCCCTTCTGGGAAGTTAGAAAGTATGGACACCATTCTGGTCATTAAGTCTGTATTTTTATGGCTTATTGTGTAGTATTTAACCTCCTTAAGGGAGACCAAAAGAAACACTTTGCTCCCCAGACAAGCTAAATGGGAATCAAGAATATCTGCCTATTCTCTATGCTCCATTGTTCAAACTCGACCTGCAAGCTTCTGAACAATGAACTCCTGTCTCCCATCACAGGATTCTTTGAGACAGGGCTTCTCAAATTTTGAATTGTAAACACGACATCCATGCCAAAATTCTGGTGGGGCCCTGATCTGGAACAATTGGTTCCATGAGTTCCAAACCAATGATGTCTATTGTGAAGTTACAATGGAGTGTTAATGTTGTGTGACATTAAATCTTCTTGGTCTTTTAATACTGGGTGAGGTGTATTGGCTTACCACCAGGCAGAATACAGATTTGCCTTATTGCCCAGAAACCAGATTTTGAGAGCTGTTTGGAATGTTAAGCATCCTAGTGGTTCCATACATTTTGGATGATTCTAAGACATGAACTTGTTTTGTAATGAGTCACTGTTTTGCTTCAGACTTCATAAATATAGATCTGGCCAGTTAACATGAAACATCAAGGCAAATTTTGCTTGTTTACTGATTTTTAAATGAAAACCTTGCTTACATATACACATTTTACTGCTTCCTTACTAAAGGCCGTAGAAACGTAGAATCATAGAATCCCCATAGTATGGAAGCCAGCTATTTGGCCCATCGAGTCCACAGTGACCCTCCGAAGAGCATCCTACCCAGACCCAAGCCCTTATCCCATCCCTGTAGCCCTGCATTTCCCATGGCTAATCTACCTAGGTTGCTAGACACTATGGGCAATTGGACATGGGCAATCCAACTAACCTGCACATCTTTGGATTGTGTTAGGAAACTGGAGCACATGGAAAGAACCCATGCAGACACAGGGACAATGTGCAAACTCCACACAGACATTTGTCCAAGGCTGGAATTGAACCTAGGTTCTTGGTGCTGTGCTCACCACTGAGCCAGGACTTATACACTTAATGGTAAGATCCTGGGGAGTGTTGATGTTATTATGGAAGTAATGAATTATTGCTGTACAATCTAAAAAACAAGAGATATCTCCCCCCGCCACCACGGGTGTTGCCAGGGTTGGAGGGTTTGAGCTATAGGGAGAGGCTGAATAGGCTGGGGCTATTTTCCCCGGAGCATCAGTTTATTAAAGCCATGAGGGGCATGGATGGGGTGAATAGGTCTTTTCCTCTAGTATAGGAGTCCAAAACTAGAAGTCATAGGTTTAAGGTGAGCGGGGAAAGATACAAAAGGCACCTAATGGGCAAAATTTTCATGCAGAGAGTGGTGCGTCTATGAAATGAGCTGCTAGAGGAAGTGGTGGAGGTTGGTATGATTACAACACTTAAAATACACCCGGGTGGGTAAATGAATAGGAAGGATTTAAGAAGGATATGAGCCAAATGGTGGCAAATGGAACGAGATTTATATGATATATCTGGTCAGAATGGATGAGTTGGGCCGAAGGGTCTGTTTCCATGCTGTACAGAGTCGTAGAGATATCAGTCTGATTCTCTTTCTGTGGATGGAATATGGGGATTGAGGGGGGGGAGCATAAACATTTGATTAATCATAAAGATGTCCTCTACTAAGAGGGAACCTTGCAGGAGTGTAAAAGATGGTAAAGATTATTGAAAGTTAAATGTGGAGGAAAATCTCAGAATAAACTGCAGCAATAGGAGGTGATGTAAATTCACAACAAAATAAAGTTAAACATAGAACAGTGGTCAGAAAATGCTCCAACATGGGACAGACTTTGGGGATTAATTGCCAGGGGATGACATGAGCTCTTAATTGAGTGAAAGAACTCAGAGTAGTCTGCTAATCTCCCTGCTGTCAAGAGGAATTTTGCTGCTATGCAAATTGCCAAAAAGCTCTGTTGGTAAATGTCCTTGCGTTTGGGTAGATGTATTCCATGCCAGTATTTAACAAAACCAGGAAGCTTTTTTGCTACAAAAAAACAGTCTAACCACTCATTCATCCCAAATATTTGTGGAATGTTGCTGTGCAAAAATAGCCTTCTAGCTAATGACAGGGACTTTAATGTAATAAATGTGAGACCTTGTGAGGGCAGCACGGTGGCTCAGTGGTTAGCACAGCCTCAGGGACCCAGGGTCTATTCCAGCCTTGGGCAACTGTCTGTGTGGAGTTTGCACATTCTCCTGTGTCTGCGTGGGTTTCTTCCATGAGCTCCAGTTTCCTACCACGGTCCAAAGATGTGCAGATTAGTTGAATTGGCCACATCAAATTGCCCATAGTGTCTAGCATTGTGCGGGCTAGGTGGATTAGCTATGGGAAATGTAGGGTTACAGGGATGAGCTAAGGGCTTGATCCTGGGTGAGATGCTCTTTGGAGGGTCGCTGTGGACTCATTGGGCCAAATGGCCCAGAACTATTCTTACTCCTTGTGTCCTAGAGGCTGTGCAATCCATTATATCCCTCTTAGTGAATAATTGTAGCTTTGATCTAAACTTGTTGCCTCCAAGGTCGTCATGCTCAGTGCCCTGTTAAACTGAGAAATGCGTCTGGTCAGTTCTGAAATAATGTATCCCAGCTGCATTCACAGAGTAATGTGACAGTTTGTTCTCTGAGTTGACAACCAATTGGCAGCCTTTTCATCTGGGATGTAAATTGTTGTGATGGTTTGAAATTTGGTATTCTTGTGTTTGTCCTGATGAATGCCAGATGAAGAGCTTCACCCACAAGTCTCTCTTTTCAGCTATATTCAGGTAACAATAGTTATGGCAATCTTAAGGCTTTCCTCACTTCAAATAATGACCCTCAGTTCCCTTTAGCTCTGATTTTATCACAAAGAACTTCTGAAGATCCAGCCCAGTGATTACCTTCAGTTTTGTTTTAGAAATGTATAGTACTTGGAGTGCCTCCAGTATTCAGGTTTCTGTGCAATGAACAATGGGAACTCTTGCATGTTTGCTTGAATAAACAAAAGAGAAATAATTTGCTATGAATTTATCACAGCCATGATATGAGACTCTGATTTGGACCTCTGATTGGAAAATGATTTATTATTTTTAACGATGAGCTGGTGTACGCTATGCCCCTGCTGGGAGCACAGGATTCCAATGTGTGGATATTTTTGGATAGCCTTGCTTGCCGTCAGATATGAAAGTCAAGCCATTGACAGTCCCTTCAAATTAACTCACTGCTGTTTCACTTTGGAGTTAATTTCAAAATTGCTGCAAAATAATAGTGTGGATTAGGTTGTCAAATTGAACAAGGTCAGCAGCCCATGAATATTCCCATTTTCTTTAAAGTGCAGTATGAAAGAATTGAACATTGCATAGGTTGCCATTGTGTTGTTTGACAATGTTTACAAGTGTTTTACATATTCCTACAAGAGTACAATTTTAGCAAATAAATGAAAATATCATTGTTTATCTTGCTGATTCCCCTCCTTTTATATACTCCTCCCACTTCATTTCTTAAAAACACAACATTTCTGGTTATGGTTCTGTAGGGATTTCCATCTCTCTGATACCTGGTCCAAATGGTCTTTCCTGATTTACAAGTGTGGACTGTCAAATTTACTGGCTGTCGGAGTGAGTGGGGTGGAGATAATTGCAGAACCTGATCTTGCCCCTTGTCAGCCCCAAGCAATTACTAGTTGGTCACAGCAAGAATATTGCATAGCATTTTGTTTTCTAAAAGCTCCTTTTGCTTCTTTCTCCCTGAGTGTAAGGGCACGCCTTTTGTGGCTCCTAAAGATTCATTTAATTTAGCATACCCAGGCATCAAACCCTTATTAGTATTTATTCATTTTAAACCCACAAACAAATCAGCAACAAAGTGTCTGAACAAATCCCATACTTCCTACTTTTCTTTGTGAAGCTAAGCCTCAGTAAATAGCTTTGGATTTATTTTCATTTTGTCTTGCATACATGTTATCATTTCTAAAGAAATTATGCACTTTAGTATAAGGGAGACTGAAATCTCATTCACATGCTTCTGCTCACAGAGAAACATCTCAGCTTTTACCATGCTGGGTCTACTGCTTTTTGTCATGTATACAAATGATTTGGATGTGAACATAGGAGATATGATTCGTAAGTTTGCAGAAGACTCCAAAATTAGGGTGTAGTTTCAGTGAAGAAGATTACCTCAGAGTACAATGGGATCTTGATCAAATGGGCCATTGGGCTGTGGAGTGGCAGATAGATAAATGTGAGGTGCTGCATTTTGGAAAGGCAAATCAGGGCAGGACTTGTACACTTAATGGTAAGGTCCTGGAGAATGTTGCGGAACAAAGATACCTTGGAGTGCTGGTTCACAGTTCCCTGAAAGTGGAGTTGCAGTTAGACAGGATAGTGATGAAGGTGTTTGGTATGCTTGCCTTTATTGGTCAGTGCATTGAGTGCAGGAGTTGGGAGGTCATGTTGCGGCTGTACAGGACTTTGGTTAGGTCGCATATGGAATACTGTGTTCAGCTCTGGTCTGCCTGTTGTAGGAAGGATGTTGTGAAACTTGAAAGAGTTAAAAAATTGACAAGGATGTTGCCAGGGCTGGAGGGTTTGAGCTATAGGGAGAGGCTGAATAGGCTGGGGATATTGTCCCTGGAGCATTGGAGGCTGAGGGTTGACCTTTATAGAAGCTTAGAAAGTTATGAGAGGCATGAATAGTGTGAATAGCCAAATCCTTTTCCCCTGAGGTAGGGGATTCTAAAACTACAGGGGATAGGTTTAAGGTGAGAGGGGAAAGGTTTAAAATGGACCTTTTGCATGCAGAGGGTGGTGCGTGTAGAATGAGCTGCCAGAGGATTTGGTGGAGTCTGGTACAGTTACAACATTTAAAAGGCATCTGGATGGGTACATGAATAGGAGGGAGTTAGAGGGATATGGGCCAAATGTTGGCAAATGGAACTCAATTTATTTAGAAAATCTGGTTGGCATGGATGAGTCAGACTGAAGAGCCAGTTTCCATGCTGCACACCTCTATGACTGAATCAACATGAACTCAAGATGATGATTGCACTTAAAGGGCTTGCAATGATGTACAAATCAGACATTTTCTGTCATCACAGGAAGTGATATCACATTACACGGCATGATCACACTGTCTTGCAGCCTTTAGGTAGGATGAAGTCCTAGACACTGGTTAGTGATAGTAGCAACCAGCAATAATGACTTTGAGATCACAAAGTGTGAAGCTGGATGAACACAGCAGGCCAAGCAGCATCTCAGGAGCACAAAAGCTGACGTTTCGGGCCTAGACCCTTCATCAGAGAGGGGAATGGGGAGAGGGTTCTGAAATAAATAGGGAGAGAGGGGGAGATGGACTGAAGATGGATGGAGGAGAAGATAGGTGGAGAGGAGAGTATAGGTGTGGAGGTACGGAGGGGATAGGTCAGTCCGGGGAGGACGGACAGGTCAAGTGGGCGGGATGAGGTTAGTAGGTAGGAAATGGAGGTGCGGCTTGAGGTGGGAGGAGGGGATAGGTGAGAGGAAGAACAGGTTAGGCAGGCGGGGACAAGCTGGGCTGGTTTTGGGATGCAGTAGGGGAAGGGGAGATTTTGAAGCTGGTGAAGTCCACATTGATACCATTGGGCTGCAGGGTTCCCAAGTGGAATATGAGTTGCTGTTCCTGCAATCTTCGGGTGGCATCATTATGGCACTGCAGGAGGGCCAGGAAGGACATGTCGTCTGAGGAATGGGAGGGGTAGTTAAAATGGCTCGCGACTGGGAGGTGCAGTTGTTTATTGAGAACTAAGCGGAGGTGTTCTGCAAAGCCGTCCCCAAGCCCCTGCTTGGTTTCCCCAATAATGACTTTGCTAGCTTTTGGATTCAGTGCCTCAGGGGCTAAGTTCACTTGTTGTAGTGGTCTTCCTGCCCTTGGAGTGGAAGATTGGACTGACTTCCTTTTCCATATCATTTCTCCATTGCATATTTTGGATCATTAGGGATTGAATTACTATCGGCTGTGGAGGCCCCTGCAGTTTAATACCTCACTAAAATTCAGCATCTAGGTAGCTGCACAAGCTGTGAGACATTGGAGTATGGTCACTGCCAATGAGACCTTATACCAGTAATAAGCTCAGAAGCAGAGAAGCTTAAACAGGAACTGTCCCCGTGGGGTTGTCTAGCATTCGCTATCTGAAAAGCTGGTGGATGGAGATCGTTCGAAAGGGAATTTAACATATCGTAGATAAGCATGAGGAAAAGAACATGTCTGGGGTGTGGCATTAATTGCGTAACTTTTTCAGAGTCAGCACAAGGGTTGATGAGCTGAAGGCTGTCTTCTGTGCTTGTGGTTTTATGAAGTGATACTTCGAGGAGTTTAATATTAAAGTGTTTTGTCAGTTGCCTGAGTAGAAGTAACTATCTGATTAAATCTCTAGTGCCTTTATGCATTTATAGAATGAAGGCAGTCCATGAAATACCCCTTAGAGATCATCATCAAAGTAATGCAGAATACTTATAACATTTTCTTTTCCATTTTATCAAACTGGGGTCTTTAATCTTGTAAAAGATGTCATCAACAGTGTCTCCATTCCTCTTTTATGGTAAGTATGGTACTATATAGGGCAAACAAAGGATTGTTTAAACCTACCTTGGAGTCACTAGCCAGTAAATGTTACAGTATTATGCAATGGAGAAGCTAATTGTGATATAATCAGGGAGACAGTCCTCTGAAGAAGAGTCATGTTAGACTTGAAATGTTAACTATGTTTCACTTTCCACACCTGCTGAGTTCCTTCAGCAGTTTCGTTTTGTTTTTCATGTTCTGGGTGCATGTGCCTGAGTCCTACTGTGGCAGCTGGGGAAGTTGGAATTGGATTCAGTTAATAAAACATGGATTTGAAAGCTGGTGTCAGTAATAGTGGCCATGAAGCTATCATTCATTGTTGTGAATCCCACTTGGCTCACTCGTGCCCTTTTTTAGGGAAGGAAGTTGGCCATCTTTACCAGGCCTGGCCTAACCCAATGTTAACATGTTTGACTCTAAACTACACTCTGAAATGACCGAGCAAGCGACTCAGGACAATGGATAATAGCCTTGACAGCGATGCCCATGTTCCACAAATAAAAACAAAAGGGGAAGTAAACATGTGTAAGATTTTGAGCTAAATGATTTTCTTGCTGTAACTTGTAATTTTTGTACATAGTGCCAGCATGTTCCTAAAGCTGAGATAACAAAGTGTGGAGCTGGATGAACACAGCAGACCAAGCAGTGTCATAGGAGCAGGAAAGCTGACATTTCGGGCCTAGACCCTTCACCATAAAAGGGGGAGGGGAAGGGGATTCTGAAATAATTAGAGAGAGAGAGGGAGGCAGATTGAAGATGGATAGAGGAGAAGATAGGTAGAGAGGAGACAGACAAGTTAAAGAGGCGGGATGGAGCCACTAAAGGAAGTATAGGTGGGGAGGTAGGGAGGGGATAGTTCAGTCCAGGGAGACGGAAAGGTCAAGGCGGCGGGATGAGGTTAGTAGTTAGGAAATGGGGGTGGGTCTTGAGGTGGGAGGAGAGGATAGGTGGGAGGAAGGACAAGTTAGGGAGGAGCTCATCCACCTCCCTAACCTGTTCTTCCTCCTACCTATCTCCTCCTCCCACCTCAAGCTCGTCCTCACCTCCCTAACCTGCCCTTCCTCCCACCTATCCCTGCCTCCCACTTTAAGCTCACCCCTGCTTCCCTAACCTGTCCTTCCTCCTGCCTATTCCCTCCTCCCACCTCAAGCCCCACCCCCATCTCCAACCTCCTAACCTCATCCCGCCCACTTGACCTGTCTGTCCTCCCTGGACTGACTATCTCCTCCCACCTCCCCCTTACACTTACCTTTACTGGCTCCATCCCCGCCTCTTTGACTGGTCTGTCTCCTCTCCACCTATCTTCTCCTCTATCCATCTTCAATCCACCTCCCCCTCTCACCCTATTTATTTAAGAAACCCCTTCCCCTCTCACATTTCTGAAGAAGGGTCTAGGCCTGAAACGTTAGCTCTCCCGCTCCTATGATGCTGCATGGCCTGCAGTGTTCATCCAGCTCTACACCTTGCTATCTCAGATTCTCCAGCATCTGCAGTTCCTACTATCTCTGTTACTAAAGTTCGTTACAATGGTGCAGTAGATCACTGCATTATCCCAGGTTGTATTGGTGAGTCAGAAAAATATGGCTTGCCATCATTGAGCAGGATTCAGTGCCTGATCCATCATTGTGTGGTACTGAGATTACAAATTACAGTGCTTCCTGTGCTATACTTTGGACAACCAGTAACTGGAACTCTCAGAAACACTGCCAGCAGAATAGACTCTTGTAGACTATTGGGAAAGTAATTAATTCAATGTGGTTGGTAACTTGTTTCTCGGATTAGAATTTGGTCTCCCGTGGCCAGCTTGACTGGAATCAGTCATTGGTGGTGTCAGTAACTGTAACGTACTTCCTTAGGATTCTTGTGGTAGAGCGGTAATAGCCTTTTACCTGGGTTCGAGTCCCATCTGCTCCAGTGGTGTGTTTGAAACATGTCCAAACAGGTTATTAAAATATTTGCATTCTTCCTTCTCTTTGAAACAGACGGGCCAACATAACAATCAGGAACTAAGTCTGCTTAGTAATGGTGTGTTGACAATACCCTGATGTAACGAATGGGCAATTCACCCAGCACATTTAGAGGGCAGGCAGAGAGGTTGGGCCTAACAGGGGTCTCACTTTGATCCTCTTTGCTTATTAATTGCCATTTAAAGCTAACTGCATGTTGCTGAGCCTCATCATATTTAGCAGAAGTGCCTTGTGGACAAATTGATATTGTTAATTCTGTGGCCCAGAAAAGAGACTGAGAAACTGCTGAGGCTCATCCTTGCATGTTGTCAAGTGTTGTTACTGGTCTTCAAAATCGTAAGTTTTTACACGTTCTTCCTACATTACCACTCTGTTTTAATCTTTTTGTCAGCCTTAATCTTTCTTTGTCTGGTTTTTCTGTCTGGACCTGATTTGACATGAATTCACCTGCCTTCACCGTCATTCCTCAACCTTCTTCCCAATCCTTAAATTTCTTCTGTTAAGATAGATAGTTAACACTGCCGCCCTCACTGCAACATCATCAGCTCACCTTCAGGGTGAGTTATGGCACCAAACATTTTTACACCATTTAGAGAAGAAATATATCTTAACTAGTGGTGCAAGCAGCAAGGTGCTGCATGCAATAATGTAATAGGTGTGTGGAATATAAACTGAAGCTTTCTGCTGGCCAGGACTGGACTCTGATAAATCTCTTCGCTCACGAAGCTTTTGTGTCTTTCTGAGGAATTTATTGCTTCGTGTGTTTTCCAGCCAGCCTTATTGATTATAATCACACTGCTGAACCACCCTGTAGCTTTGATGTTTGTCGAGCAAGAAATGAGTAGCCCAGTGGCATACATCAACATGTTAGAAACAAATTGGTTACCTTATTTAATAAATCTCTACTGACTGAAATCTGCTTCCCTGAATAATGTGCACTGTTAATATTGGTCACTGAGTGGAGTTGACTGAGAATGAGGTGTTCACATGATGGGGTGCAGGAGCTGGACCTGTGCCTTGGGCTGCGGGCATCAGTCAAACCCAGGATGGGAATGCCCCAAATGAAGACTGCCTTTTCACTCAAAATAAAAATTGGAAAAGATATGTGGAAATCTGTCAGATTCCTGAGGAATTGTGTTGGGGGGGGGGTAGCACAAGAAGGTTGAGGGCTGTTGTTAGGAGAGAGCGAGATCTCAGCTTGTGTATTCTAAAGGAGGGTCACAGGACTCAAAACTTTGACTCTGCTTTCTCTCCTCTCCTGGTAGATCTACTGAGTTTCTCCAGCAATTTCAACTTTTGTTGCATTATGTGTATTTGTTTTCCGTTCTCGCTATTTTCAACTCCCCGTTCTATGCTTCATTCCTTCCTGCTGAGCAAACCTGTCCCATCAGAGACCCTCTGTTTAAAAAAATTACCACCCACATTGCTCCCAACCCCACATTGTGATACTGCATCAGTGCCCCCATCCCTTGCCCTACCCAGCCCAGTTCAGTCCACCCCCACCCCCACAGCCCAGTACAGCCAGAGCAGACATGATGGGCTGAACAACCTCCCTCTGTGCCACAGTACACTTCTGTAACGCTCAGAGTGGGGAATTTCATGCCCATCCCAACATTCCCAACTTCATCCCCCTTTATCCCTGACTCACTGGCTCTTCCTGCTTTTATCTCTGCCCAAACAGGAGATGGGAGGGGGTTGGTCAATGGTGTTGGTGCCATATCTTTATGGATCTCCTGACTTTGTGTCGCAAGATCAGGAAGCCCTGGTCGGATGTGATTTTTGCTTTCTTTCCTCTTCACCCCCTCCCCCCCCGACTGCCCTCCATATCTCCTTTTATGTTCCCCCTCATTCCCAAAATGGTGATCTCTTTGGTTCTTCTGAACAGATTTCCATTTCTCCTGTGTGCCTTCAGGAGAGGAACAGAGACTCCCAGCTAGTGCCGGAGGCCTGTTTGATGAGAGTCTACCCGAGAGTCTGCTTCTCTTTCCTCATCTCCTGTTTGGAGATGAGGAAAGCCTGTTTGAGTTCAAGCTGCTGTTCAACCCTGCTACACGTTCCGTGAAGTACCACAAATCCAGGAACACAGAAGGCCACCCAATCCTTCTTCCAGCCCCTGCATCTATTTTTGCATCTTTTCAGTTAATCCCTCCTTTTCATATGCTGCACTGCCCTTCATCATCAGTCAGCATGACTTTCCCCAAAGTGCATGTTTTACGCACTCTACCTTTTATAACTGTGCACAAGGGATCCAGACAGTAAAAAGCAGCTGAAGATGTGCCCAGCCACACGGTTGGGTGTTGATATCATTTTAAAGCGGTGACCACCCACACCAGAGGAGCACTTTTGTGTTCTCCATATACTTTGACATCTGTTTTAATATCTTTTTGAGGTTTCAAAGATTGATTTACACGCTCAGAACTTTAGTAGCAATCATAGGTTTGGAGGTCATGACTGTTTTTAGATGAATTGTTTGTACAGACATGACGCTGAATACTAATCCTTCTGCGCTGTAACTGCTGTATGTTTATTTTTTTGTTCTCCCTTCTTTGCAGTTCATTGGAAGGCTGTTGTTGCTTTAATTGGACCCCCATCCTTTCCTGAGGTTCGTTTCCTCATTGGGCAGAGTTTTTACTAACTGCTGTAGCCAGAGGACCTAATAAGCCATAGGGACCTCCCCTAGGGGGAGACGATGGCCTAGTGGTATTATCACTGGACTTCTAATCCAGAGACATAGATAATGACTTGGAGACTTGGATTCAAATCCCACTGTGGAAGATGTTTGATTTTTGAATTCAAGGAGAATCTGGATTTAAGAGTCTAATGATGACCATGAATTGATTGTTAGAAAAACCCATGTGGTTCACTAATATCCTTTAGGGAAAGGAACTGTTGTCCTTACCTGATCTGGCCTATGTGTGACTGCAGACCCACAGCAAGGGTTGTCTCTTTGGCTGGGCGATAAATATTGGCCTAACCAGCAATGCCTCATCCCGTGAATGAATAAGAACTTGTATCAGAGGAAGACTGGAATGTGGATATATCAGGGTTTGGAAGAGTCATTGTGAGAATATGGATACCTATTTTTAAACATCGATCTAGGGAAATCAGCGGTGTTCCCAGATACTGCAAACCTCCCCATGTTGCTGTTAGATGTTTGAGTGATGAGGAACCAATTCAAAATGTACCTATCATTATTCTGAACTTCTGCCTCTTTGCCATCCTTTTAAGGTTTAGCTTAATACAGTAGTTTAATGTTCTGTATGCTATTTAATCCTGTATCATAGTTAATATCATGTATCTACCTGCGAAGAAAGGCTTACTTGTGCTAATGGAGCCAGAGCATCTGCTATTCCACTTGTGATCAAACCAAGAGTGTTCTAAGCGTTAGCAAAAAATAGATGAGTTGTGTTTTGACATTCTCATCTGTTTTAAAAGCAGTTCGGTGATTGTTGCTAGAGAAAAATGTAAATAAAAAGTACTGTGTAATCTTTTTTCTGATATTTTCAGTGAAGGTTTAGAATACAAACGCGAACGTGACAAGAACCACGGATGACTGTCAAAACGAAAATCAATGTGGTTTAAAATAATTTTTATTTGAATTTCTGGTGATAGACTTATGGGATTAACAATGAGAGAGAACTTTATTTCACTGAGGCTATAGCCTGTGATCACAGATAGCTAACAGTTAAAAGAAAATATTCTTTGATAGGATGAGGGCACAGCTGGTGAAAACAGTAACTATTGTGCAGCCCTAACTGTCCTTGAACTGAGTGACTTGCTGGGCTATTGTAGAGGGTGGTTAAGAATGAGCCACATTGTTGTGGGTCTGGAGTTGCATGTTGGCCAGTCCTGATAAGGTCGGCGTAGTAGAAGGACGTAAATGAACCAGATGGGTTCTCACCAATTGACAGTGGTTCCTAATGGACCAGCTTATTCTTTAATTCCCGATTTCTATTAAATTTGAATTTCACATTCAAATCATACGATTTGAACCCATTCAGCTGAGTATTAGATAGGGATTCTGGATTGTTGGTCCGGTGACATTAGCCCTACCCCATCGTATTTCCATACAAACCAACCATTTGAATAGATATAGAAACATGGTGAGTATCGTGAAGGAGGCTTATAGAGTCCCCCGGGTTGATTTTACACAGCCCACTTCCCTGGTTTCCATGCCTGATGCAGCTCAGTGAGAATGTAAGAAAGGGAGAGTCAGGTCTTGTGTGCAGCATGTTGTGTAACTGATATAGAATCCCCACAGTGTGGGAGCAGACCATTTGGCCCAAGTCCACACCTACCCCATGAAGGGCATCCCAGCAGACCCACCCTACCCCTGTAACCCTGTATCCCTCATGGCTAATCCAGCTAGCTTGCACATCCTGGACATTTAGCCAATCCACCAATCTGCACATCTTTGAACTGAAAGAGGAAATGAGAGCACCCGGAGGAAACCCATGCAGACAGAGGAGGAAAGTGCAAACTCCACACAGATAGTCACCCGAGGGTGGGCTCGAACCCAGGTCCCTGGCGCTGTGAGGCAGCAGTGCTAACCACTGAGCCACCGTACTGCCCGAAAGCTTGTTTGTATTTGAACGCTGTGAACCTGATGTGATGTGGCATCATTTCAGAATTATCCAGGGAAAGTAGGATTGCATTGCTTTCAGCAAGTTGTTTTCTGTTCTCTCTGTCCCCAGCATAGGGGGTTCCTGGTGGTCTTGTATAATTCTTCCTGATTCATAGTTTGTGCTGTTTGAGAGCCTGATGTTGCCTGTCTGGTTGTGAGATGACTCCTCGTGGCTGTTGCTCACTCTTTCTAACCAGGGCTTTGCTAGAAGTCAGCCATGCAGTAGCTGAAGCAAAGTTCAGTCCAGCCATCTGACCAATGAATTGCTGAGAGGTGCTTATTTGTGGTGACCCTCACCTATTTTGATGAGAGTGTCATCAGTTTCAGCCAGTTTACTTTCTTCTGATGTGAGGTCTGTGGCTCAGGACTTGCATACTTTGAGAGAAAACCATTGATGGTGATATCATGAGAAACCATCCTTTGCTCATGTCTGAAGTATTTATGGGATCTTTCTCTCCTGAGACTGTAAATGGGTCAAAAGCAGAAGTTGCTGGAAAAGCTCAGCAGGTCTGGCAGCATCTGTGAAGCAAAAGAAAAATCAGAGTTAGCATTTCTGGTCTGGTGACCCTTCCTCAGAACAGTGAATGGGTCCTTGGTTTACCGTCTCATCTGCAAGGTGGTGCCTCCAGCAGGAGCACACTCGCTCAGCTCTGAGCCTCACCTTCAGTGTTTTAGTGCTCAAGTCTCTGATGTGGGACTTGAAGCCATGGCTGTCTGACTAGAGCAATGAGAGTGTTACCTCAGTGTCCTCCCAGACACTGCACAAATGTGAGTGCAGGAGGAAGCAAGATCTTGGCTGCTTGCTAAGGCTGTAGTAAACACAGCTGTGATTGAATATACGCACTCTTTCACCCAGCAAATATAGCATTGGACTCAAAATAAGTCACACTTAGGATAAGATGCTGCCTTCACAACAGCCTTGCTTCAAATTCACTGCCAAACTGTGTCTGCTGGTGCTGCTGAATCCGCTATCATGACAATCTCAACCCCATAAGCAGCTCTCAGGCTCATTGGCAGCTGCCAACTTGGCACCACAAAACTGATGTTCACCAGACTCTCTTGTTGGGATTGTCTACACTGGAATCCGGGTATGGAAAATGTCTGTGGTTTACTGAAAATAAACATTTGATGTTTCTCAGTTAATTCTTAAAAATGCTTCAAAGTCTTTAGTTTACTTTGAGGTGCCGTCGCTATTGTTGTACGGGTCAATGCTGCAGCTGGTTTGTCTCCAGCAAAGTACTGTGAGCAGCAGCTGGAATAAATGGCCAGATAGTTTGTGTTTACTGCTGTTAGTGGACAGGTGAAGGTTGGCTAGGACAGAGCTCCCTTGTTTCTGTTTAAATGGTGGCATCGGCCTCTTTTACATTGCCTGGGCCCCAGCAGGCAACTGGGGCCTTGACTCATTATTTCAGGGCCACCTTTCTGACAGGGCAATGCTCCTTCATTGGTCATGGAGATCAGCCTAATGGCTGGTCCTCTGTTCATTCCTTCACATGTGCTATCTGTTGCTAATAGGCACCCCCCACTTTTAATTTCAATTTGGCTAACACCTCTCTCTTTCTACCTCCTGACCTTTATCCCTCTAACCTTACTTCAATCAATTCCTTTAGAAAGTTCTCATAGCTTAGATTTGGCCAGTCCAACCTTGATGGTATTCCTTAGCAACCTTGTGCCTTCTTTAGTCCTGTGAACATCTTCAACTGACCCACACTATCGGTCTTCAGAGTCCCATTTCATAACCTTACTCCCTCACCACTGCACAGAAATGTCAGACTAGATAGGGTCTGTTTCCATGCTGTACAATTCTATGACTCTATATTACACTAGAATAAGTTTGAACTCCCAACTACTGACTCAGAATTGAAAGGGTTACCAGTGTGATGTGGAAGTGAACATTTTAAAGCCCATATTGATTCCATCATCTGAGCTCTGATCCGTTTCCCCGTCTTATTGCTATCCCCTTGCACATTGACCTTTAAATATGAACTGTATCGTTTCTATTTTGGTATCCCAGAAATTTTGCCACTACTTCCTCAAATCATTTAATGCACACCGTCAAAAGAACTTAGACCCAGAACTGAATCCTGAGAGACACCACTACTGAAGGCCAGTCACTGGACAAACTCTTACCCTCTGCTTCCTTCCTGTCAATCACCTTTAATTCCAGTTAGCCCTTCTCCTTCAAATACTGGACCCTCACCGGCAAATTCCGCATTGTGGGGCTTTATGAGATATTTTCTCAGAGTCAGTATATTGCTACAGCTATTGCATTTCTCTGCACTCTCTAACCTCTCCTGTTGCCATCCTCTACCACAGCAGAGACATTGATTATGGGATCTTCCTGGGTCTTTGATTCAGTATCATACAGCTTTATCATTCTCCCTTAAGAGTCTCACCAGTTTTTAATGCTGCACTTGAACTACATCAAAACCTATTTAACTCCTCTTAATAAATGCTTTGAACACCATTTCTCAATTGTTAATTTATTACTTTTAATGTAATAATGACCTTGTTTTCAAATTTGGTTTGAAAAAAAGGGGAATGTGTAGAATGCGATTTAAAGAACTTGACTATAATTGAGCAGTGCAGTCACACAAACAATTGAAACCACTGCACTGTGGATCGCAGACCATGAAAGGCAACTTATTTTAGAACAGGGGTAAAAATCACAAAGCAGCCAACTACAAATTACTGGAGATAGTAGGAACTGCCGATGCTGGAGAATCTGAGATAACAAGGTGTACAGCTGGATGAACACAGCAGGCCAGGCAGCATCAGAGGAGCAGGAAGGCTACTGCTTGCCCTGCTGCATTCATCCAGCTCCACACCTTGTTATCTTTTACTACAAATTACTGGAAGCAGGTTTTGTGCGGAGTTCGCTTCCAACAAAAAATTAAGAGTGTGAAAAGTATCAGTTTTTGTGTGCCAAGAATGCATTTAATGCACAGTTGTAACTTCAGTGAAGAATTGTATGGATTCACAATCTTTACATGTGTGGACAATAAGGGCTGTTGCAATTCATTACGTATGTAGGCTACGTGGAGCAATAAACAAACACTCTCCGAGTTCCTGATGTTATTCAGGTTGTTCATTTGAGGCAGGGATCTCTCATACATTCAGGAAGAAATTTACAGAGGGAGAGGAGGGTTTGCTGAGAGGCTTTCTTAAAAAAAAATTGTCACATCAGATTTGTTTTTCAATGTTTGCCCCCATGTTAAAGGGCAACATCACATTCTTAAGTGGCCATTTTTCATATGTGAGCATTGGCTGGACCCATCTTGTTTGCAGGTACACTCTTTAGCAGGACATGTGGAGTAGGAACTCTGGCTGATTTACTCCATCCTCATTCTCTAACCACCCCCACCTCTGAGCTAGTGAATTGCTGAGGCCAATTGTCACACCCTGACCACCACCATTCTAACATGTGATCAACTAACCCAACATAGAGTTAGAGTGATACAACACAGAAATGGACCCTATAGTCCAACCAGTCCATGCCAAACATAATTCCAAACTAAACTGATCCCACGTGCCTGCTCCTGGCCCATGTCCTTCCAATGTTATCTCACTAGAGATAATGGGCGTTAAACCAGAGTTAAGGTATGCTGAAGATTACCTTAGTGTTTGCTCACTAACTGTGCAAAGTGTGTCATGCACAGCAAATAAGCTGACAGTACTTGAGATGACAAATACCTGGGAACCTTTCCCCTTAGAAATATCTTCTTCAGAAGTTCTGTTCTTTGGCAAGGCACCTTCTTCGTTCCCTCTTCAGTTCGTCAGCAGTTTGTGCTTATTTAGTTTGAAGTGGTGCTTGCCATTTACGCTGTGATTTTTTTTTGTTTTGTTTTGCTGGGGAAAGAATTCCATAGTGGTTTTTTGTTCCAGATTTTATGTTTACTTTGGACATCTGAGTTGGTTTTTTGCACATTTCTCTTGGTGCGATTTTCGATGTTGATTTGAGCTGCTGTCCATTCTTGCGAAGATTGGGAGTGTGTACAATTCTACACCAAAATAACAACTTTATGTGAAGGACACATTCTGGACACAAAGCAAAATGGTGCTCTTCACGCATTTATTTTTGTTGGAAGCAAGCTTTGCATGAAACCTGCTTCTAATAATTCGTAGTTGGCTGCTGAGTGTTTACTTCCCACAGAGCAACTGAAGCATTTGCGATCTGTGATCTGTAATGAGGTTGTTTTCATTGTTCATGCCACTGCACTGTCTGACTGGAATCAGGTTCTTTTGATCAAACTCTACACAGTCCCCTTTGATTTTATAGAGTCACAGAATTATACTCGTCCTTGCTGACCAGACATCTCAATCTGACCTAGTCCTATTTGCCAACATTTGGCTCATATCCCTCTAAACTATTCCATCCAATTGCCTTTTAAATGATGTAATTTTACCTGCTTCCCCCACTTCCTCTGGCAGCTCTTTGCATGCACTCACCACCCTCTGCGTGAAAAGGTACCTTTTAAATCTTGCCCCTCTCACTTCAAACCAATGCCCTCCAGTTTTGGACTCTCCTACCCTGGCGAAAATACCTTGCCTATTTACCCTATCCATGCCCCTTGTGATTTCATAAACCTCTACAAGGCCACCCCTCAGCCTCTGGCACTTCAGCGAAAATACCCCCAGCCTCTTCAGCCTCTCCCGATAACTCAAACCCTCCCACCCTGGCAATATCATTGTAAATCCTTTCTGAACCCTTTCAAGGTTTAACAACATCTTTCATATTTTAACTTTACTCTGATGGCTGTACTTGGGCAAAATTCCCACCTCAGTATTGTAGTTCTAATTTCTTCTGCTTTGTCTGAAACTTGTCCCTGATAAAATGAGAGATAAGATCTCCTCATAGTCCCAATCATAGTAGCCTCTTTCAAAAGGTGGTAAGGAAAAGTCAGGGGACTACAGACCGGTGAGCCTGACAATAGTGGTGAGCAAGTTATTGGAGGGAGTTCCAAGGACCAGGATTTAGATGTAGTTGGAAAGGCGAGAACTGCTTAGGGGCAGTCAGCATGCCTTTGTGTGTGGGAAATCGTGTCTCACTAACTTGATTGAGTTTTCTTGAAGTAACAAAGAGGATTGATGAGGGCAGAGTGGTAGACGTGATCTGTATGGACTTCAGTATACATTCGTCAAGGTTCCTCATGGTAGACTGGTTAGCAAAGTTAGGTCACATGGAATACTAGGAGAATCAGCCATTTCGGTACACAACTGGCTCAAAGTTAGAAGACAGAGTGTGTTGGTGGAGGGTTGTTTTTCAGACTGGAGGCCTGTGACCAGTGGTGTGCCACAAGGATTAGTGCTGTGTGTGCTGCTTTTTGTCATCCATATAAATGATTTGGATGTGAACACAGGAGGTGTGGTTAATAAGTTTGCAGATGACACCAAAGTTGGGGGTATAGTGGACATCGAAGAAAGTTACCTGAGAATGCAAGGACCTTGATCAGATGGGCCAAGGGACCGAGAAGTGGCAGATGGAGTTTAGTTTAGATAAATGTGAGGTGCTGCATTTTAGAAAGGCAAATCAGGGCAGGACTTCTACACTTAATGGTAAGGTCCTGGGGAATGTTGCTGAACAGGTAGGATAGTGAAGAAGGTATTTTGTACGCTTGCCTTTATTGGTCAGTGCATTGAGAATAGGACTTAGGAGGTCATGTTGCAGCTGTACAGGACAGTGGTTTGGCCACTATTAGAGTATTGTATACAATTCTGGTCTCCCTGCCATTGGAAAGATATTGTGAATCTAGGAAGGGTTCACAAAATATTTACAAGGATGTTGCCAGGGTTGTAGGGTTTGAGCTATAGGGTGAGGCTGAACAGACTGGGGCTATATTCTCTGGAGCGTTAAAGGCTGAGGGGTGGCCTTGCAGAGGTTTATAAAATCATGAGAGGCATGGAAAGGGTGAATAGCCAAGGTCTTTTACGTTGAGGTGGCAGTGTCCAAAACTGGAGGGCATAGGTTTTAGGTGAGAAGGGAAAGATATAAAAGGGACCTAAGGGGCAACCCTTTCATACAGAGGGTGGTGCGTGTATGGAGTGAGCTGCTAGAGGAGGTGGTGTAGGCTGTTACAATTACAACATTTAAAAGGCAACTGGATGGGTATATGAATAGGAAGGGTTTAGAAGGATGTGCTGGCAAATGGGACTAGATTTATTTAGGATATCTGCTCGGCATGGACAATTTGGACCGAAGTGTCAGTTTCCATGCTGTATATCTCTATGACCTGGCACAAGTACAATGGACTGAATCGTCTCTTTCTGGGCTGTGTAATTCTACAGTTTGAGTTTGACGAGATGAGGTGCTGAGAAGGTTAAAATGAAATTCAGCTGTAAAGACATGTCCATTCATATTTGATCTGAAAACAGCCTGCAAAAAGAGAAACTTTTCCCAATGATTTCACTCCTGATTCCTTTTTTAAAAAGTACCTATCTTTGAATTTTTGATCTCCTATCCAATTTGTTTGGTTGGAGGTCACCTGGTTTCTTTTGTATCCCGACTTTGAATTCCATGAGACACCTGGTCCAAGTGTCGCTAGGGCCCTTGTGCTGGGCCACACTTCTCTCATTTTTGAAAAAAAAGCCTGACAAACTGTGGCATGAGTGCTTCTAAAAATCAGCCCGTGAAGCTCAGGTTACAGAAGTCTTATTTGTACTTGTGCGTATTAATTTATCCCTTTGTTGAATTTCTTACATCTGATGGCTAGGAAAGGTCGATGGAGGATGCTTTCCAAAATCAGGGCACCAAATTGAAATGTTAACCCAAAACGCTTGACGGTCAGTGAAGTAGTATTTGAAATGTAGTCAGTGCTGTAATGTGGGAGACATGACAGCCGATTTGCACACAGGACCAGCATTGCAATAATTACAAGACAGTTTGTGTTTTGTGCTGTTGGTTTGAGGAATAAATATTGGCCACAATACTGGGGCGAAAACCCTTGCCCTCCATTGAGTTAGTGTCGTGAGATCTTTTGCAATCACCCAAGGTGGAGCTTTGCTTTAAAAGCAGCACTTCTCAGAGTGGAGCAATCTCCCAGAACTGAACCAGAATATTAACGTTCATTTTTGTACTGGTGTGGGTTTTGAATCCAGAACCTTGTCATTCAGAGTGCGTGTGCTTCTGGCTGAGCCATGGCTGACACTTAGTCTCTTTTTCACATTGAGGTGGATGTAGGATAAGTCGGTCTGCCTGGAGTTTCTGTTCAATTGCACTCTCAATTCACTCAGGTTTCCACCAATGTTTATATAAGTGTTAATATTGAAAAAAGCATGTGCTAGAAGCTGTGTTTACCTATAATCAAGCTCTTTTCCCAGACAAAATCACCATGTTGTGGATTTTCAGGGCTTTAGGTGAGGCTCCAAATATTAAGCTGAAACATTTGAGCCTGAGAACATTAATCAGTAAGCTTTGAAAGGTTTCTGACTTTAAAAAAAACTACAAAATTTACTGAGGATTCATTACTGTACTCCAATCTCACTGGAAATTAGTTGCCTGTTATTCTAAATGTAATTTTCAGATATTTTAAAATTCAGTTAAATACGGGCAATGAATTGATACTGCAACTTAAGCTTTCTTCGTCCTAATTCAACCTGCTGACAGCCGAACAAATTAACCTTTATCAACTTACCACACTTGAATCCATCAAGGGATTTTTTTTTCAAAGAAAGCAAACATTTTTCAGAAATTTACAGTTTGAAATGCTTCCATTACATAGATCCATGATAGCTTCTGTGCAGGAGACTGTACTGTATTGGTAATGTCATGAGACTATTAACCCAGAGTGTCAAACTTGTGTTCTGGGGACATGAGTTTGAATCCCAGCTTGGCAGACAGTGAAATTTCAATTCAATCAAAAATATCTGGAATTAAAGCCAGTCTTATGATGACCATGTAATCACTGTAAATTGTTGTATGTACCTCTCTGATTTCACTAGTATCCATTTGGGAATGAAATCTGTCATCCTTACCTGGTCTGGCCTACACTTGACTCCAGAACACGTGATTCCAGGCTCTCAGCAATGTGTTTGATTCTTAACTGCCTTTTGAAAGGGTCCAGCAAGCTACTGTCTTCAAGGGCAGTAGCCAACAATGTCCACATCCCATGAACAAATCTAAAAAAAAAGTTTGAGTGGGAACTCAAGTTTAACAAATATTTCAAAGTTACCACATTGATACCAGATTTGCCAAGGCTCAAACTCAACCCTTAAACATGACACAACTCTTGATGTTCACCCTTGTGTCTCAGCAATGGAATTGAAATACTCCTGGGATGTGCTTGTGTTGAGTTTGGGCTAATTGGATGAAACCCAGCGAATTTTGTACTGATCCTAACCACTTGGTCCCCAGAAATGGCTTGTCTGGATAATGAGTCATAGAGGATTACAGCATGGAAACAGGCCCTTTGGCCCAACGTTTCACAGTTAAATTAGCCCCATTTTCCTACATTTGGCCCATATCCCTCCACACCTATTCTATCAGCGTACCTGTCCACATGTTTCTTAAATGACAAAATGGTAGTCAACCTCCACCACTACCTCTGGCAACCTGTTGCAGACACTCACCACTCTCTGTGTGAAAAACCTGGGAAGTAGAAGGCCCACTGCACTGGAGTGGAAGGAGGGTGCTCTGAAGGATGAAATTAGCAGAAGATGGGAGTTTCACTTGCACCTGGTCTATGTTGGACCCAGAATCACTGAACAAAAACAAAATTGCTGGAGAGGCTCAGCAGATCTGGCAGCATCTGTGAAAGAAGGAATAGAGTTAACATTTCAGGTCCGGTGACCCTTCCTCAGAACCTCCGAATCACTGATATGGGCCAAATGTTGGAAGCGTGTCTGCAACAAGAAGAATTCTGAATTTGTTGAAATGCAGGGAGTAAGCTATATTCAAACTAAATTGTGATTTTAACTCCAAAATCAGTCATTCCAAATTGGCGAAGAAAAACAACATGAAGAAAGAGAAGGCCCTTCTGTCGATGATGTGATATTCTTGGTCTCATTGTGCCACTGATAAATATTTACGCAGAGTTTGCTGAAGGAAGGAAGACATCACTTTGTTATTTAAGAAACATCTTTACTGTGGCTTCATCTTGCCACAAGGCTGTGAGATTGGGCAAAATCATGTGACATTTCACTTCTTCTGATCTATAATGTTCTTTTAATATATCACGCAGTCAGACTTCTTCAAGTCTGTGATGTATGATGCCTCATTAGCATATAGGTTAGAATTAACCCCTTGTAGCTTGTGGTGTCAGGAGAGCTGTATTTACCATAGCAGTAAAGACAAAACTGTGTGAGAAGGAACGTAACTCCTTTCTGCCAGGTTTTGGCTTCATCCTTGGCAAAATACTTCTGATTTTAGCTTCCCTTTTCCTGAGTTGTTTTCTTTGACTTGCAAGCATATAAACTGAATGTTTTGTTTAGAACAGCGACCCAGCATAAAGAATTTACTTTAATTTATCTGAGTCTCCCTTCTCATTCCCCTTGAATAATTAGAAAGGCGAAAATAGTATTTGTGTTTCGAATGTTGTGGGCTGATCTGTAATTTGCAGGTTTGGATTGTAATTAAACTCTGTGATTTGTTAGGCCAACATGGAACCATATTTCAGGCATAAATGTAGGTTTGTAGGTACAGCAGCTTTTTAGGAAGCCATAAGGCAGGCTGACTGGTCTTTGAAATTCGAGGAGAATGGGTTACAACTAATTACACATTTTGTGCAGTGTGTTTAAACTGCTGTTGACTCTGTATGAAAATATTTTATCGTTGAGATGCCAGCCAGTTGTTGGTTCTGAATTAGAGTGCTGGCTCTGAGGCAAATGACCAGCAGTGTAATGCTCCCGAAACCCAGCTGGTCATTTGTAACTGTGTGAAGCTTCAGTCAGACTTTTGTTCCATATTTATAGAATCCCTACGGTGAAGGGACACTCAGCCCATCAAAGTCACACTGACCCTCCGAAAACCACCTGACCCAGCCCGCTACCCTGTCCCTGCTACCGCATGTTTCCCATAGCTAACCCACCTAACCTGCACATTGCTCGTCACTGTGGGGCAATTTAGCTTGACCAATCCATTTAACCTGCACATCTTTGGACTGGTTAAGGAAATTGGAGCACCCGGAGGAAGTCCACACAGATGCAGGGAGAACATGCAAACTCCACACAGACGGTCGCCCAAGGCTGGAATCGAACCTGAGCCCCTGTTGCTGTGAGGCAGCAGGTCAAACCACTGAGCCAGCGTGCCCCATATTTTTGTCATGAGCCAACAAGAACTGCCCAGAATGTTGAGGCTGAGGCCAGGCTCAGGTGGCCATGCTTTTGCCTCTGTGAAGGAATGTTGAAGGTTCAATCCCAGAGAGATATGATGGGCCGACACTCTAGTTAAACACTGAGGGAGTGCTGCACTGTCAGGGGTGCTGCTTTTTCCTGGTAAAGACTCTAAAGTGAGGCATCATCTGGCCTTTCAAATATTTATAGAGATCTTGTGGTGATGTTTTGAAGAAATAGCAGTGAAATTCTCCCTTCTCTGATGGACACTACTTGCTAAATGCTGAGCCAATGAAAAGAAACTAACTGGTCATTATCTCATAGCTGTTTGTGGGAGCATGCTGTGCTGAAGTTAGCTCCCATGTATCACACATAACAACTCTTCTGAAGTATTTCATTGGATTTTGAGCTATTTGGGATAACCTGAAGTCACAAAAATGCCTTATTTATTTTTTAAAAAAGCAAGTCATTCTACCAACTTTCTTTGGAGCTTCGGGGGTTGAAGGGTGACTTTATAGAGGTTTATAAAATCATGAGGGGCATCGATAAGTTGAATAGCCAAGGTCTTTTCCCAAGGGTTGGGGGAGTTCGACACTAGGGGACATATTTTTAAGGTGAGAGGAGAAAGATTTGAAATTGATATGAGGGGCAACTATTTTACACCCAGAGTGGTTCATGTGAAGAATGACATTCCAGAGGAAGTGGTGGATGCAGGTAAAGTCACAACATTTAAAAGACATTTGGATAAGTTAATGAACAAGAAAAGTTCGAAGGGGCATGGGCCAAATGCGGGCAGGTGGGACTAGCTTAGTTCGGGAACATGGTTGACGTGGACTGGTTGGGCAAAAGGGTCTGTTTCCATGTTGTGTGACTCTATGACTCTTTGTTTTGTGCCTGGATATCATTGCACAAAGGTTTCTGTCCCCTCAGGAGGAGTCCTTCGTCCTTCATCACTGTGAAAGGATCCACAGAGAACATTGCTCAGAAAGCAGCATGCCATAGCAATTAGATATTGTAGTGTTTTGTTAGCTCAGCATTGGAGATCAGAACCTGTAGAGTTGGCCTAGAGTTTTGTGCTGTCTTGAACCAACGCTGATTTCCTGAGTCATTTAATATTTTTGAGACAGAGGCAGATAGATTCTTGAGAATCTTGAGAAATGAGTCAAAGGATATAGCAACAAGCCAGGTGACCATAATCTGAAACACCACGATCTTATCGAACTATGGTAAAATGAAAGCAATCGACTAATAAAAATTTAGTTTAAGCCTGAGCCTCAGCACCTGCCCACACGGCCACCCAACTGGATCTCTGTTTGCTTGAACATTTTTTTAAGAGGAATAATTTTGACTGAAGTGACTGTATACCCCTGTGTGGGAGAAGATATTGAGGCTGATGATATGAAGCAGCAACGTGATTTGTTAATTGTCGAGCAGCCATTAATTTGATCACTACATTGACTGACTTAACCTGCCCTCTCGGTGCAGATCAATATCTCAATATCTCAATATCAATATATCTTCACCATTTTAAATTATTGAAAAATTTCAAATAAAGGCACGTGCACCTGTTAAAATCATTTTTCAAGTTGCCTAAAGAAATGAAATGAATTTTCCAGCTGTTTCACACAGTTGTAGAGACGGCAAGGACAGAATAAGGGCATTCTGGGTCAAACTGGTCTTGGTCACACAGAGTGAAATTCCTGAGTTGTGGAGAAAATTCTCTGAAGAAGATCGAAATAAGGTGTGTTCAATCTCTCTGTGTCTCTGCCTTCTCTCTCTGTCAACCCAGGTGATATCCCTGTTGAATCTGAGTCACAGGGGTCCACAAGTTCCACTGCAGGTCACGAGCTCAAAATTGGAGGCTGAAACCAGAGTGGTGCTGCATTGTCAGAGATGCCACTTTTCAGATGCGGCATTAAACTGAAGGCGCCATCTGTCTGCTTGGGTGAAAGTGAACAATCCCTGCGATTATTTCAAAGAAATACAGAGAAGTTATTACTGGTGTCCTGGCCAATATTCATCTCTCAATCCACATCACAGAAACAGATTGCCTAGTCATTGAGACATTGGTGTTTGTGGAAAGCTATGAACAATTTGCCTGCTGCATTTCCAATAACAGTGACTGCACATCAAAAGCATTGACTACGAAATGCTTTTAAATGTCTGGCTGTAGTCATGAGGAGCAAGTCTTTCATTTCTTTCTTTATTTCTCTCTCTCTGTGTCTCATTGTTTTTACCCTTCAAAATGAGAAAGCCACAGTGGACTTTGCAGATCTTTTGAACTAGCTCTGCTAAGAGATCCAGAACGCTCGTCATTGTTGAATGACGAAAATGCATTTCCCTCTGGATCTATTCAGAAAAGTTTGCAGCATTTGAAGCAGTGTGATGTTTGTGGTGTAAGTGCGTCATTAAGCCTGTCAAAGGCTGGTGAAGATTACTGCCATATGCACACTGTGCAGGACAGCTCTGGAATCTGGGCATTTGTTTGCTTTTCCTATGAGGATTCAGAGGGTCATGGCGGAAACTGGTCTGTCTTTACCACATTTCTGCCATTCTGGGTTGCAGACATCGGAATCAATTATGATCCTAGACCATGATGTTTCTTTTTGATAAGTTCCCGTATTCACAAATTGACTTCCAGTGCTGTTTCTCTATCATTCCTTTAGTTTAGGCTACTTTTTGTGGACAACTAATATAGTTCCTTTACACATTAAACAAACCCAATTGATGTACAATTCAGTGACTGCTGTTAGGATTGACACTGAGGCTGATGGGGAAAGGCTTCCTGTGGGACTGGTGACAAAAATGAGTATTTTTCATTTCTGTTGCATATAGCACTAACACATTCAAATGACAATTAAAGTAGGTGAGATAAATTTGAGAAGTGATTAGAAATCTTATGCCAAGGGAAGAGAAGGCATGTGTCAAAAAGTCAATTTGCAAATTGATTATAGTATGTTCTTGATTTCTGAATGCCAGTTGACCAAGAAAAAAAAAGTAATATGATACAAATTACAACATTTAAAAGACATTTTGACAGGTCCATGAATAGGAAAGTTTTAGATTAATACGGACCAGATGCAGGCAAGTGAGACTAGTTTAGTTTTGGAAACATGAATGAGTTGGACCAAAGATTCTGTTTCCGTGCTGTAAGACTCTGAGATGCTCAATTGCAGGCAGACATTATTGAACAATTTCATTTACACCTCCCCAACAGAGAGAGGAGCAGAGAAGCCAGAATTTGTAACTGCTTAGCAATTGCAACCTATTACACTCCCTCCCGACTTTAAACTAAAACAAATTGCATGCGCCATTTTATATTTTAATTTCTTAAAATAGAGCTTGACTAAACCAACATCGTGAAATTTAACAGGCTAGTTTGCGTATTTGTTTCCTGAAATTACAAAAAAAATCCCAAGGTCTGCAAAAGTATCAATGGACCCAAAACATTGACTCTGCCAAATCTCCACAAATGATGCTAGACCTGCTGAATTCCTCTAGCAATTTCTGTTTTTGTTCAAAATTACCGACATAATTTTCGTGGTAAGTAACTTAAACATACTGCATCCCTCTCTTTCTCTCACACGCACAGTCTTGCATGTGCTCCCATATGCGTGCGCTCACAAATTGTCGCTGTCTATCTCTCTCTCTCTCTCTCTCGCACACACACACACACCACACACACACACACACACACACACACACACACACACACACACACACACACACACACACACACACACTCTACAGTTGGCTGCTCAATGCTGTGTCCTGAACTCACTGACTGGCATCACAGGTGGCATTTTGGCAGGAGCTGTCACAGGGAGCAGCCAGGAATGGAAACACTGTGTTTTACTGTACTGTACATCCCCATCCACTCAATGCTCGTGGCGCTGAGGCCAGCTAGACCCCTTTCCCTGAGCTTGGAGAATTCAGCAGAGACAAACAACCTGTGGGTTGGTGCAACTGAACCAACCAGCTGAACCAGTTGGAAAAATTCAGAATGTTAAGAATGAATTATGGGCTTTGCAGAGTCTAGTTATGGAAGGTCATTGAGTGAAAGAGCTGTACAGCATGGAAACAGATCCTTTGGTCCAACTTGTCCATGCCAACCTGATGTCCTAAATAAATTTAGTTCCAATTGCCACCATTTGGCCCATATCCCTCTACACCCTTCCTATTCATGTACCCATGTAATTGTGCCAGCCTGCACCACATCCTCTGGCACCCATTCCATACACCACTTGCCCTTTTTCCTTGTGCCTGTTCGCTTTAATTGCAGTAGCCAGGGACAATGTCATAGGCTTCTGCTGGCATTTAGTGCACTGCCCAGTGCTCAGTTCCTCTCAGTGTCCATCCTGCTGATGGTGTTTTTGTGCTGTTCCCCTTCCCCAGGCTGTTAGTGTTGGTGACCAGTGTCCATGGTGGCAACTGTTGCACCAGTCCATGTTAGATACTCCACACTGTGGTTCGAATCTCCATTTGTTGCTGGTAAAGATCTCATCAGTGAAAGCATACCCCCTTTATATTGGAGATAAACGCGAGCCGGAAGTGAGTCCTGGGTAGTAAATTAGCCTACAGATTCAGAGGAAACATTGTTGCCACAATGTTACTAAATATGGTGACAGAAGGCTGCAATAGCTCTCAACTAGCAAACAGCAGCAAAATGGCAACAACTCCTTCGTGTAGAGCCTTTCCTGTAATAAGCTGTCTCAGGACACTTCACAGGAATACAAAACAAAGGATAACACTGAGCCTCGCAAGGAGATAACACAGTGTGGAGCAGGAGGAACACAGCAGGCCAAGCAGCATCAGAGGAGCAGGTAAGTTGATGTTTCGGGTCGGGACCCTTCTTCGTTTTTTCTGAAGAAGGGTCCCAACCAGAACATCAACTTTCCTGCTCCTCTGATGCTGCTTGGCCTGCTGTGTTCCACACTGTGTTTTCTCTGACTCCAACGTCGGCAGCTCTTACCATCTCTGCGTGCCTCATAAGGAGATATTGTTTGGTTACAAAGGGAGGTTTCAAAGATTGTCTTAAAGGCGGTTATGAGATGGTGCGATTTTTATTTGGGCAGCTTAGGCAACTTCCAACAGTAGAGTGGTAACAAATGGGGATTTGCAAGAGGTTAAAGATTGAGGAGTGTAGGTATCTTGAGGTGTTAGGCGGCTGGAGGAGATTGCTGAGAGTGGGTTTGGCGAGATCTTGAGTTTTCAATCAGGATGTTGCTTAACTAGAAATCGGTCAAAAATCACACGTCACCAGGTTATGGTCCAACAGGGTTAATTTGAAATCACAAATCACAAGCTGGGCTGCACTTCAAAAGCTTGTGATTTCAATAAACTTGTTGGACCATAATCTGGTGACATGTGATTTTTGACGATGACCACCCCAGTCCAACACCGGCACCTCCAAATCATAACGAGAGATCACTGATGGCCAGGGAGCCAGGGTAGGGACTTACCAGTTAAAGCACAGGCAGTGTAGTTTTGGATGCTGTCAAAGCTATGGTAGGTAGATTGTGAGACACCCAAGGGGTGTGTTGGAATAGTTGAGCCTCGAGCCAACAAAGGCACGGGGAAGGTTTCGAGAGCAGATGAGCAGTTAGAGATGAAACTGAGTGGTATTAAGGAGAGGAATGCAGCCTTCCTACCGATGGCACAGACCCTGAGGTTAGCAGCTCACCTCGAGAAGAAATGTGGCTTTCAGATTGCTTTTCGCTATCTTTTCCTGGGAGGTGGAAGTGGAATTTTTCATTTGTAACAATTTCCGAATGGGTCTAGGCCTTGGTTTCTAGCCCACAGGGACTTGCGGAAAAATGGTGGGCAGATTATCGATCCCACCATGTGGGCAGCTTGTGATGGATAATCCATTTCATGTGAAGCAGGCAGAGAACCCCAGGGAGTTTGGAGTGTTTAACAATGCAGTTGCTTATTGATTGTTGAACCGATTTTTATTTTATCCTCGTGGAGCTGACGAGACTGTTCTTGCGGCTTCAGAGGCTTCGTTAGCAAGGCAGACTAGCTAGATTTATTTCTGGCGTTTTTAAGCACAGTGAAGGTTGGGAGGGTGCAATCTGCGTAGTTGCTGTATTAATATCGAGGAGGGCACAGTGGCTCAGCGGTTAGCACTGCTGCCTCACAGCGCCAGGACCCAGGTTCGATTCCAGCCTCGGGCGACTGTCTGTGTGGAGTTTGCACATTCTCCCTGTGTCTGCGTGGGTTTCCTCCGGGTGCTCCGGTTTCCTCCCACAGTCCAAAGATGTGCAGGTTAGAGTGGATTGGCCATGCTAAATTGCCCATAGTGTTCAGGGGTGTGTGGGTTATAGGGGGATGGGCCTGGGTGGGATGCTTCGGGGGCGGTGTGGACTTGTTGGGCCGAATGGCCTGTTTCCACACTGTGGGGATTCCATGATTACTGGCCACATGCAGTATAGGCAACTGAACTGGTAATTTCATGTCCCCTCCCCGCTGTGCATAGCTATTACACCATCATACTCTTGTCTACCTCAGCCGTGCCAGTGACTCAAACCTTGGGTGGGTGGCAGAGAAGAAGCTATTTCAGAATTGTTACAATGCAGAAGGACACCATTTACCCTGTCATTTCTACACTGGCTCTTCGAACATTTTGATTTATTACCAATCTCCTGCCTTCTCCCTATAACTGTGTACATTGCTTGTAATTAACCATCTAATCGCTCCACCTTTAATGCCTCTAATGAATTAGCTTCCACCACTTCCAAGCAGTGCATTCCAGAGGCTAACTACTTGCTGATTTGATTTGATTTATTGTCACATATACCTAGGTACAGTGAAAAGTTTCGTTTTGCATGCGGTACAGGCAGATCATAACATAAAAAGATCTAGGGTGATGGAACAGAGCGAGGCTGCAAAGTAGGTGCACAAAAAGCAAGATTAACATTAGATTTGTAATTTGAGAGGGGAAGAAGATGTTCTTGAAACTGCTGATATGTGAGTTTAAGCTTTTGTATCTTCTGCCTGATGGATGGGGTTGGAAGAGATTATAACTGGGGATGGAGGGGGTCTTTCATGTTGGCTGCTTTTCTGCTTTAAAGTGGTGTAGAGTGAGTCGATGGATGAGTGGAAAGGCTATCTGTCACCCCGCCTTTGCTTCTTTTGCAAAGCACTTCAAATCTCTGCCACCATTTTCTGCACCAGTTGTGTCTCGTTGAGTAGTACCTTTATCTGAGTTACAAAGTTCCAGTCTTTGAAGGCAGAAATCAAGGTGGACTTTCTGCTGCAGCGCTGAGAGAGTGCTATACTGTTGGACTGCTGCCTTTAAGATGTGATTTTTAAACCAAGGCCCCAGCCACCAGATGGTATGGCTGTAAAAATCCCACGATAGCATTCCAAAAAGTTGTCAGAGGTTTATCTATCCTGGCCAATATTTATCCCTCAATCAGTATCACTAAAACTGATTGTCTGATCACAATCATGTTGCTGTTTGTGGGAGCTTGCTGTGTGCAAATTTCATGCTGTGTTTCTTAACTTAGAAGTGATTACATTTGCCAAAGTATTTAATTGACAGTAAAGCATTTTGGTATGTCCTGTGTTGCACATATCCGAAAAATCCCTGTGCTTTTGTGTCTCCATTTGGGAATTTAATTCATTTATATTCCCTCAGCTTTTGAGTTTCAATTTTTCCTGTCATTTCCTCAATTTGGAATGGTGTTTTTAGTCTTGTTTAGGAGCCTGGCTGTAATCTAACAACTGGCCTGGTAAGGGGGAAGAAAACATATTTTTAGAACCATTTATATGACCGTGCAGATTCAAAATTTTAGATCCATTTATATGACAGTCGAGATTCAATTGCAAATAAAATGATTTTCATAACGAAAACCGTAAGACCATTATTTACTGTACGTTCAGGTGTTTGTATTACATACAGACTGGATTGATTGTTTGAAAGAACCTGCACCCTTCAAAGGTTCTGTAAATTCTTTGAATTATCAGAGTCTGTGACGATTTGTGAATAATTGTCACAGCCCAGTTCCTTTCTTTTGAGCTTTGCTTTAGGCCTTCCATTTTCCAAAATGTCTTTTTTTTTCCAAAATCATTCTTCCCAATTGTACATTATTTTTCTTTCTGTTTGTTCAACAGTCTAATGTTCATAGAATCCCTATAGTGTGGAATGTTGCAAATGGTGTGTCAATTGAGAATGTGTATTTCGCATGCTCTAGTTGTGATTTCGAGTTGCTGGTACGAAATGGGGCTCATGTAAAAAATGCAGTTGGAATCTTGTGCTGCCATGGTAGTGTCCCTCCTTCTGGACGAGAAGGTCCAGGTTCAAACCCGACTTGTCACTGAGCTGTGTTAGTTTCTGCTCGAGACGGGATATTCTCGAGAGAGGAAAAGTTGTCTGCGCAAATGCTGTCCTGGGCATTTTGAATAAACCAATGTAGAGGACAGACCAAGTCCTGAGCTGCCAGCTGGATGTTTATTGTAGAGTTATTCGACACAGAAACAGACCCTTTGGTCCAACCAATCCATGCTGACCATATTGCCAAACTAAATTAGTCTCACCTGCCTACTCCTGGCCCATATTCCTCCAAACCTTTCCTACTCATGTACCTATCTAAGTGTCTTTTAAACATTATATACGTGCCCACATCCACCACTTCCTCAGGAAGTTCACTCCACACATGAACCACCCTCTGTAAAAAAAATCAGCCTTTTTAAAAAAAAATCTCTTTCCCTCTCCTTAAAAATGGGCCTCTCGTCTTGAAATCCCCCATCCTAGCAAAAAGACATCTACCATTTACCCTATTTGTACCTTTCATAATTTTATAGACCTCTGTAAGGTCACCTGTCAGCCTCCTATGCTCCAATGGGAAAAGTACCAGTCTATCCAGCCTTTCTTTATAACTGGAACCTTCCACATCAGGTAAATCTCTTCTGAGCCTAAGATGTTTTCCTGTGAGCTGCTGAGACCCTTAGTCTGCCTTTGCCAAATATACGCGTGGCTGTTTAACACTTGCTTGGCTGACCTCTCAACTCTACCCTCTTCAGTCTTGAGGTAAACCAAACTCTCCCTGGCTTTTTCCAAAGTTGCACTTGAGTCCTGTTCATCATTCACCACTGTGCCTTACATTGATACCTGCTTTTGGCAAAGCCTTAAGTTTTAAAGCCCTCTTGTGGCCTCTTGCCTTCCTATCTCTGTAATCTTCCCCCAGGTCTATGAGGAGAAGTCTGTGTTTGTTCGGTTTTAGCTTCCTAAGCATCCCTGATTTTACTCACTGTACTGTCAACTGTAAAGGATGTAAACTTTTTCACCTCACTTTCCTATTTTGAGAGTCTTCCTAAATCCTATCTGAGATCTATCCTACTTTCTCTTTGTGTGGTTCAGTATTGAATTATGTTTGGTAACGTTCCAGTGGACTGCTTTGGAATGATTAGCTACACTTTATAGCTTGGTATTGAGTGAAGAACATGTTGGAAACCTGTAGTTACTACAGGCATCTCCCTTAACCCTGCTGCTTGTAGAATTGCAACTCCTTTTTGTGCCTGGCCTTTAAATGTTCAAGTGGGAACACCCATCTGGTCTCTAGGTGCTGATTTTCTCCTCTGCAAAAATAATTCTGTCATCTGCTGTCCTGTTATCAGTTCCCCATTTTCTTAGCTGGATTCAGTCCCGAGAAGCTCCTTAATGTTCAGCAAAGGTATAGTTTGGGTGTTGTTATTAAAGAAGACAACACTTGACTCCAGTTACATGAAATAAGCCCAAATTGGAGACATTAAATTTGCTGGTATTGCTTGTGGCTCAGTTAGTGACAGTGCTGCCTCTGGATCAGAAGGTTAAGAGTTCAAGCCCCATCACAGGTTTAATCTGAAGCTGACACCTCACTGCTCTACACAGAGAATGCTGGACAGTTGGAGGTGTAGTTTGCTGGGTCTAAACAATAAATTGACTTGTAGGATTTTTCCACATTGCTGGCTGTAAGCTGAATGCCTGGAACTCTTGTGAGGGTTGTTCTATTCCGAGGATAATCCACAGTCTCTTGTTTAGAATTACAGGTGATGTGGTACTGTTCATTCAGAGTCTGGATTACTGTAGTGACATGCACATTTTTACACACACGCCGCAGAGTTAGTGGTAATGATGGTCAAAATTCTGACATTCTACTCATCATTATAGGGCTGACCAGTATAGGGGTTTTGGTTTTCTGTTAGTTTTACCTCTGACTTGCAAGCAGTTCGAATAACTCCCAGCCACCTGGTTTTGGATGCTGGATTTATTAATCAGGATGCAATGGAAAGGTAGTAGATAGATGTTTGAGAACAAAAGATTCTCAGTATTTATTGAAATATAACAAAAGGTAGCACAACAATACAACCATGCAGACTTAAAATGCACCAATAGCATTTTATGGTCTATCTAAATGGTCATTTTACAGTACCCATGGTCTTGTCAGGCTGCCCACAGAGTTTGCTGATGTAAGGCAGACATTAATTTTCTTCAAGGAAATTTTACTGCAGCTTCATCTTTCAACAAACTTTCAAGATAGAATAAGATTGTATGGCATTGCATCACTTTCTCAAGTAATCTCTCTCATTACATTTCTCATTATCAGATTTATTATGGGAAGGTGATGGCCTAGTGGTATTGTTGCTGGACTGTTAATACAGAGACCCACAAAATGATCTGGGGATTCAGGTTCATGGCAGATGGTGGAATTTGAACTCGATAAAAATCTGGAATTAACAGTCTAATGATGACCATGAATCCATTGCTGATTGTCAGAAAAACCCATCTGGTTCACTAGTCCCTTTAGGAGAAAGAAATTCGCATCCTTACCTGGTCTAGCCTATATGTGATTCCAGATCCCCAGCAAAGTTGTTGACGTATAACTGCCCTCTGGTCAATATGGGATGGGCAATAAATGCTTGCCTAGCCAGCGACACCCTCACCGTCTGAAATGAATGAAAAGAAATTCCTACACTACAGTAATTGACTCATTTACTTTTGGTATGATTTTGCTGCATGCAGCTATGTTGCTATATTTCCAATTACGATCCAACAGTGACGACCATTAATACTGCACAGTCTTTGGGACTTGGAGAGTGTCTCAGGCTCTGAATAAACACAAATCTTTTCCTATTGGTAACTCTGTTATTTGTATCAGATGGTTATGCTGGATGCTGTCAGCAGTTGAACTGCACTAAAATTCAATTGATGCGTTAGGAATTGGAATCGGTGATGCTTGGACATCAGGGTATTGCCTTGTTAATAATTTGATAGAACAATCGAAGAGGCCAGCAGTTTGAATGACCAGCTGTCAGAAAAGCCTTTTGTAAGGAAGAGGTTGTTACAGTGCGAATGTTGGGCAGCTGCCTCGAATGGAGAAGCAATAACTTGTGCAAGAGAGCCAGTTGTTAGATTCCTTGTGCTGTACTGACTATTCTGTGATGTGCAGCTGCTTCTTCCTTCAACTCTGCCTGTGTGCAAGTGTTGTACATGGTTGTTGCACTAAGTCTTTAATGTGCTTTAAGAAGATGATATTTCCACTTGTGCAGAAGGATATAAACTAGAGACCATCAAAATAAGAGAGATCACCAGGAAATCCAATCGAAATTTCTGAAGAAACTCTTCATCCAGAGAGTGTTGAGGATGTAGCACCTCTATCACCAGAGTGTTTGAAGTGAATGGTCTAGAATAAGTGCATTTGAGGAGATGCCAGATAAGTATAGAGTCACATAACATGACCCTTCGGTCCAATCGATCCACGCCGAAAAAGTTCCCAAACTAAACAAGTCCCACCTGCCTGCACTTGGCCCATATCCCTCCAACTATTTCCTATTCATGAACGTATCCAAATGTCTTTTAGATGTTGTAACAGGACCTCCATCCACCACTTTCTCTGGGAGTTCGTTCCACACACAAACCACTCTTTATAAAAAAAAAGTGCCCCTCATGTCCTCTCACTTTAAAAATATGTTCCCCAATTTATGAACTTCCCCAACATAGGGAAAGACGTGGTCATTCACCTTTTCTATGCCCTTCATAGGGTCACAGAGTTGTACAGCACAGAAACAATAGAAACACAGAAAGAAACTTGTCCATGCCTACCAGATATCCTAAATAAATCTAGTCCCATTTGCCAGTATTTGGCCTGTATCCCTCTACACCCTTCCTATTCACATACCCATCCAGATGCCTTCTAAATTATGTGTTTGTACCAGCCTCCACCAAATCCTCTGGCAGCTCATTCCACACTTGCACCACCCTCTGTGTAAAAAAAAAATGTTGCCTTGTATGTATGTTTTTAAATCTATTCCCCTCTCACCCTAAGTCTATGCCGTCTAGTTTTAGACTCCCCCACCACAGGACAAAGACCTAGTTACCCTATCCATGCCCCTCATGATTTTACAAACCCCTATAAGGTTCAACCTCCGACACTCCAGGTTAAAATAGCCCCAGCCTATTCAGTCTCTCCCTAATGATCAAACCCTCCAGCCCTGGCAACATCCTTGTAAATCTTTTCTGAACCATTTCAAGTTTCTCAACATCTTTCCTGTAGTAGGGGGACCAGAACTGCACGCAGTATTCCAAAAGTGGCCAAACCAATGTCCTGTACAGCCTTAACATGACCTCCCAACTCCTGTACTCAATGCACTGATCAATAAAGGCAAGCATACCAAACACCGCCTTCACTATCCTGTCTCCTGCGACTCCACTTTCAAGGAACTATGAACTTGCACTTCAAGGTCTGTTCATTCAGCGACACTCCCCAGGACCTTACCATTAAGTGCACAAGTCCAGCTCTGACTTGCCTTTCCAAAATGCAGCACCTCACATTTATCTAAATTAAACTCCATCTGCCACTCCTCAGCCCATTGGCCCATCTGTCCAAGGTCCCATTGTACTCTGAGGTGACCTCCTTCACTGTCCACTGCACCTCTAATTTTGGTGTCATCTGCAAATTTACTAACTGTTTCTCCAATGTTCACATCTGAAGTTAGGTCACATGGAATACAAGAAGAACTAGCCATTTGGATACAAAACTGGCCCAAAGATAGAAGTCAGAGGGTGGTGGTGGAGGGTTGTTTCTCCGACTAGAGGCCTGTGACCAGTGGTGTGCCACAAGGATTGGTGCTGGGTCCACTGCTTTTTGTGATTCTATAAACCTCAATAGGATCATCCCTCAACCGCCTACACTCCAGTGAAACAAGTCTTTCCTGCCTTTTTATTAAATATCTCAATTCCCGGAAACAGCCTGGTATATCTTTTCTGAACCCTCTCCAGTTCAATAATATTCTTCCTATAACAGGGCGACCAGAACTGCACACAGTATTCCAGAAGAGACCTCACCAACATCCTACACAACCTGGGAAGGGAGGGTTATTAATAGGATGAGCATATGATAGACTGGAGAGCATGGATGTGCTGGGCCGAATGGCCCACTGCTGCCCCAGGTCCTGTGTCATCCTACCTATGCAATGCTTCATTTAGTGAAAGGCTTCACTACAGACTGGGAATTAAACCTCTCAAACGTTGGTGGTTGGGAAGACTTGCTTGACCAGTTGGGGTAACCCCTGAGTTCTTTAGTTATTTAAATATCCCGCTTGGAATTGGATGATCAATGCATCAGAAGTATGCAGTGAGTTGGACGACTGCCCCTGACATTGATAAGCGGTTTATATTTGCATAGTTGTGCCCTTCTCCCACACACACTCACAACCCCCTCCCCTTCACATACTGGTGGATTTGTCTCATTCTTTTGGACACAAACAGAGTCATTCTAAAACTTCTGCATCATCAGGGAACAAGCGCAGATCAAGCCAACAGGCGCTCACCATGTAGAGGAAGCACAAGTTGTGTGCTAGTCATAGAACGAGACTTTACAAGAGGAAGCAAGGTGATGCACTTGTGAGGAAACTGTACAAGTGGGAAAATGAAAAGATCTTAAGCAGGTCGTAGCATCCTGAAAGGAAGAGCTGCCTTTGCAATGATGTCGGAGATCAAGCTGGGCAGTGATACAAAAAGTGCAATGATTTTCCCGATTATTTATCGTGGCAGCTAGAGCAATTAGACTTAAGAGGTAAACCTGATCTTTAATGTATTTTGCAAATATAAAATCTGAAAATGTTGAAGCTGAGGGGGGGGGGGTGATATATCAAAGGTCAGACAAGATTTTTTTTCTCTTTTGTCCCATTTGCCCAGTTGTGTTGCAGGTGTCTACTTTCTCTGAAGAATTGACCAAGTGAGTTTTAAAGGTTTAGGATCTGGATGTGCAGCGTTTGGAAACAGTGGGGTTTAGGCCTGTTTTATTTGGTCCCAGCCCTGGTTTTTCCTTTCGGTGCGCTGGGCTGGCAATGCTCAATAGTTGCTGATAATGAAGACCACTTCTTTCAAATCTGCTAATATTGAAGCTAATCCTTTTACTGCTTAGTGCTGGCTGTAACCGCAAGTGGCAACCTTGCTTTCCAGTAACCATGGGAACTGTATTAGCATCGTTCTATTCTGAATCCTTCCAAGAGCAGAGCATGTGGTGACAACCTAGGTTGATGGGTTTTTTTTTAAAAAGAGATGACTCTGATTTGTATGAACGGATCTGGAACGCACCAATAATTTCTCACTGACTTGTTACCATTTATGGAGATGCTGTTTACTGCGTTGTTGCCATTGGTAGCTGTTTTGGTTTGAGCCTTCAGTATAGGCTCCAGTGCATCACAGCCAGGATCTCATCATGTTCCTTGGTATTCAGCCTAAACATTGAGCAAATTTTAATTTGAAAAGAAGTTTTGAGAGTAGTTTTTTTTTCCACATCTGGGAATTGGGCCTAGTCACTAGCCAAAGTGTTGACATTTAAAAATAGTTCTACTTTAGTAAGAGCCTTGAGTGGTGTTGACATTGGGGTTTCACACTGAGCCAAATTCAGAAGTTTATTGACTTGAACTGCAAAAAGCTGCCACACTCCCAGAGGACCATAGAGCTGCTCTCTTATTAGTTAGGGTTGACTGGTGGTGATTTAACCAGAGGGTCAGCACACTTCTGGCAAGAGGAGAGATTGTGAAGGTGGGGACTTTCGTGGTGACCCCAGCTGGTAGGAGAATTGAACTCGCGCTGTTAACGTCTAAAGTACCCAGCAGTCAAGTAGGAGTACTTCTGTTGTAGCCTTTCTTACACTTGAGTTGTAACCTGAAATACGTTAATGATGGGAATACTTGAAGTGATATTGGCATCATTAATGTTGATCATTTTATCCTCCTGACTGAAAAAAATGCTGAACCGCAAGTCGCTCTAAGAAAGATATTAATGGAAATGAATATACCACATTAAAAGCAGAATCTTCTGGAAGGGTTTAATGAGCAAATGTATGCCTAGAAATAGGGCACTTGGCCCAACCAGTCTTTTGTTGGCATCTACTTTCCACACGGTCAAATAATTTAAACCACATTTATTAACCTGATCTTAATCTAATGGGTTTATCCAATCTGATTGTTAACGCTAACATTGTGTCTGCCTCACCTCTTGATTCTGGAAATGAATTCCACAGCCTCATAAGGTTGTTTAATGTGGTTTCTCCTGCTGTATGTTCTAATCCTCAGTGAGTCCAATGTATGGCTATTTATTCTTGACTTGTTGGAAGCCACCAGTTCCTGTCTTAGGGGTCATCGAATCAAAGTTGGCCGATCAGCCAAAATAGTCAATGACTCTTTGGAAAGGAATCCATTAAGTCCCAGTCCTCTGTCCCCGACTCTGTTTCTTTCATGTGCAGTTCTCATGCCCATCTAATCTCCTGTTTGAAATTGTTCATTGCCCCCATTTTCACAAACCTCTCAAGCACAAGCATGGCATCATGGCTCACTAGTTTCTAAAAAAAATACCTTCTTCACACTGCACACTCCCACCCATCTCTTGCCTAGAACCTTTGGTCTCCTCATCCTTGTATCCTCAGCTAATGGGAACAGATTTTCTTTCTCTACCTTGATATAAATCTGTTGTGTCAGTGCCTGTGGATGGATAATCCAGAACCCCAGGCTAATGCTCTAGGGATAGATAAAAACCGAAAGAACTGCGGATGCCGTGAATCAGGAACAAAAACAGAAGTTGCTGGAAAAGCTCAGCAGGCCTGGCGGCAGCTGTGAAGAAAAAATCAGAGTTAACCTTTCAGGTCTGGTGACCCTTCCTCAAAACTGCTGAGCTTTTCCACCAACTTCTGTTTTTGCTCTAGGGATATAGGTTTGTATCTCTCGGATGGCAGATGGTGAAAATTGGAATGAAAAGGTACTTTTGGATAATGGCAGCTTTGTAACTATTGTTGATTACCATAAAAATCATCTGGCTCACTAAGGAAATCTGCATCTTGGTCTGGTCTGGCCTACTACATGTGACTCCAGACTCTCAGCAATCTGGTTGACTTTTCATGGCCTTCTGGGCAATTAGGGGCTTGATAATAAATGCTGGTCTAGCCACCAACTCCTTTATCCTGTGAATAAAAAAACAACTCTCTTGAGTATGGGATTCAGTTTCAGTGAGACATTGAATGGGCAGAAGCTAATGTCATTGGAGGAGTAAAGTGTAAGGATTGTTGGGATTGTGGGGATGATGCTTGTGTGTGGTCATGTTCCTGAGTGTGCAAGGCCTACAGCATGTTGCTGGAACACAGCAAAGCAAGAAGTTGATGGCAGAGTAGACTTTGAAATTTAGGGATCTTGATCCCAATCTTCTAATTTTAATACAAGTTGTTGAAAAGTTTGTTTTTAATTTGAGGTATAGTTGGGCGACTGATTGGATTCTTTGTGTACTATCAGTTTCCTAAGCCTAACAGTGACAGGTGAGTCCATTACATTTGGTGAAACTTTTCAGTCATCCATCATTCTGGTTTCAAATGACTGCTTTAGAGTTTGCACAATGTTTAATTTGCTCGGTTACAGCACTCATATTTTGTTAAAAGGCTGAGCCTAGGTTCTGTAAAGTGTGCTTTCACGTTCCACTTGTTTTGTGACGTAATTATTTTATCTGATCTTGACTTTCCTTCATTGTGATCAGTGCTTGTCTGTGCCTGTGACCATACATATCTGTGTCAGTCCATGCATGTGTGTGTGTTGCTGCAGATTATGTAAAACTGTTTGGAGTGTTTCCAGACCCCTCCCTACTTCTCTTTCTCATACATGTGTCATATTGATTGATTTCTAATGTAGATAGATCTGTTTTCCTCATTCATGGATCCACATTGTGCTATATCTTTTTATCTCTGTCTGTGTCTGTCTTTGACTCATAAACCTTGAAGACTTAGATCAAATTTGTTTCTTTCTTTTGTACTACTCCAAGACACTTGGGAGAAATGGAGATGTAGTAATAATGCCAATGGCCTAGTAATGGGGGTTGGGTGTCAGGCTCATGATCAATGGGAATGGTTCAAATCTCTCCACAGCAGCTGGTGGAAGTTAAATTCCATTCATAAATTTGGAATTCTGAAAACAAAACTGGTCTCAATAATTGTGTTCAAGAAGCTATCGTTGACTGGCCTTAAAACCGGGCTGGTTCACTAATGCCTTTTCAAAGAAGGAAATCTGCCATCCTGAAACAGTCTGACCTACATGTATCTCGAGATTCGTATCAGTAAGGTTAATTTTTAACTGCACTCTGAAATGATCCAACAAGGCTCTCATTAAGGGTGATCAGGGATAGATGCATTGGTTGGCCTTGCCAGCGATGCCTACATCACAGCAAAGAATAAAAACGATTCTCTGAGCAACAGAACCTTGCAGTAACTTGCTTTTCAGCAGTGTGCAACTGTAGGCAGTACGCCTGGACTGCTTCCCTTGTCAGTCCTCACTCTCCCGACCCCACCTTCCTTATCTGAGTGTCGCCAGCAGACAGGTGATTCAGAATGGAAATGTTCTCCTTCCTAAACCCCCACATGACCAAACGCCGGCCTTTGCAGCTTCTACGACATGCTGTCCTATCTGTGCCCAGCACAGAACAGGGTGCAAACGTTGTGCTTTTTGATGGCTCACTTGCTGGCTGGGTAAGCTCCTCTGTGTGTTCAGTGGAAACCACAAAAATCTTTCTGTTCCGTGCTGACTGAGATCACTCAGACAGAACGCACCAGATGATTATGTTTAATTTTTATTTTTGAACTTCCATGTTTTAGCCTTGTGAATTGCTGAGCCCCTGAGATGTTTCCGTTTGCTTAGCACTCTCAGACATCTGCCCAAAATGTGGTCGAGTCTGGGGAGTCTTTGTTCTGGGACTGTTTACCTTTTCTTTCTTCGGAACAGTAATTTGTAGCTGCGGTTGCAAAGCCTGCCAAAGATGTTTCTTAAGCCACCTCATCCCTGTTTTGAAATTCCATTGTGACCTCCCTGCCCCCTTGCCTGTCTCTGTAAATCTCCTCCTGCCCTACAACGCTCTGAGACATCTGAAATAAAAGCAAGATATTTTGGATGCTCAAAATCATAAACGAAATGCTGGAGAAATTTAATAGATCTGGCAGTATCTGTAGGGAGAAAAACAGAGCTAACATTTTGATTCGGGGGAGTCCCAGGTCTGGAATTCCCTCCCGATTAACTTTTCCACATCTCCATCTCCCTTTCCTCTTTCTTAAGAACTTCTCAGAATCTACCACATTGTCCAAGCTTTTGGTTATCTGACCTAATGTGGGAAGTTTTATTACATTAAGTGATTATCTGATTACAAACAGTTGGCAGTGTACTGGTTACGTAATAAATCTAGATGTCCGAAATTACTGCGGATGCTGTAAATCAGGAACTAAAACAAAGTTGCTTTAAAAGCTCAGCAGGTCTGGCAGCATCCGTGGAGGAGAAAACAGAGTTAACGTTTCGGGTCTGGTGACCCTTCCTCAGACCTGTTCCTCAGAGGATCCTTCACAGATGCTGCCAGACCTGCTGAACTTTTCCAGAAACTTTGTTATTGTTCCGAAACTAGTTGTCTACCCTGATCGTGTGACTTCAGATCGTGGTGTGACAGTTTGAATCTTGTTTTTCTCAAAAGGAAATCTGGAAATTTAAAATCTTGTTGCTGAAGGTGGATTAGGGTTTTCCGAAAAACTGAACCATTTTGCTTTTGGGAAGGATTTCACTCAGTGAGATCAATATGACTTTTTGTGAATGTTGGCAGCATTTGGTTTCAGAATTACAAAATGTGATGGGATGTCATATATGTTTGTGACATGGCAACCGAGCTCTCCTGGTAGGCATGGCATACGACTGATGTACTTCAGGTGCATAATTACTACTGAAAAGGCAGGGCGTTTACAAAACCCTCGCTTCGGACCAGTATTTCCTGTGTGTACAAATGGAAAAACATGAGACGGAGGAGGAAATATCAGAAAGCAGCTTCATGGTCCACCAGGCTTGCACAATTGTTGAATAAGATCATGGCTGACCCTCAGTTACAGGGATAATGTGATAAATTGAAATCGAGGTGAAGTTACCTCCCCTTCACTTTTCCACTCATGTCTTACAGCCATTGGTTCCTTTAGCATCCAGAAAGCCCATTAGACTCCATCTTGAATTTATTTAATGACTGGACCTCCACAGACTTCTGCAATACAGAATTCCTAACATTCTCAATCCTCTGAGGGAAGGTATTTCTCCTTTTTTGAGTCCTTAAGGGCTGAACCCTTTATTGTGAATGAACTGTGCTCAGTTTCAAGGATGACCAACCAGGATAGTGCCTTTGTATGGGAAGAGGCCTAAGTGAGTGGACGATGGCTGTGTGTATGGCCTGGCAATGGAGGCATCATGGTGGGCAGTAGTTGGAGGGGAAGTGGTTTTGAAAGTGCAATAGCTCCAGCCCCTATAGATCCCTCACGTGGGGCTGCTTGTTCTATGGGAATCTGCTGTATCCTCACATTCTTCACATTTTGCTGCTTGTTCAGTAAGCCAGTTAAAACAAGGAAGCTTTGCAGTAGTTTTCTTTCGCTGTGAGAGCATTTTCAATTCCTGGCCATTTTTGTGGTGCTCCCTGCGCAGTTCCTATTGACAGGATTTGTCACTGTTTTAAATGGTTGTCATTGGTATGCCTGTCATTATGGTGAAGCTGTCACATCACTCACTTTCCTAGTTTACTTTGACACTAGAACCCTCAGGTCCTGGCTAAGTCTTTTTATCATTCTTATCTCATTGGCTGGTCGCAGTTTCCATGGCAACTCTGTCATGAAGCCAAGTGATCAGATAACAAGAAGCTTCTGCTGGACAATATGCCCTGTACTCACTTTGACCTCAGGGAGCTGGATTGTGGAATGTTCCAGATTAGGCCAAATGAAGCTTCTCTTTCTCTGATTGGTTTGAGAGGATCCTTGGACAGTCTCAGCCCAGAATCCAGTGGGCGCTAGCCCATTGCATGAATTGGTGTTAGCTGGGCAAAATCCCTTCAGTGGTAGCCCAAAGATGGGCAAGACTCCATCATCACTTCTGAAGGTACCCAGTACAGTGTTCCCTTTGGGCTTTGGAGGTGAGCTGTGACCAGCTGCAAGGTTCTGCCTTTCTTTTTGAATTAATTTGTGGTGACGTGCAAGCCAAACCAAGAAAGGATGACAAGTTCATTTTCCCAAAAAGGACATTCGTAAACCAGATGGGTTTTTATTGATATTTTCTCATTCTCCATGATGACACTGGCTTTCTTTTAATTAACTGTATTTGTTAATTAATTGGAATCTCATTCCCCCAGCTGCCATAGCAAGATTTCAATCCTTAACCCAAGATCATTAGCCCGGGCCCATGGATTGTTGGCCAATGATGTTACCCCAAGGCCACCACCCCATGCGGGAATCACTTTTCCCACATGGCCAGTCGCAGTTTTGGGAGAAGGTCTACCACCATCTTCACATTATAAATGTCAGAGATGGTATAAATTGCTGATGCTAGAGTCAGTGATAACGCAGAGTGGAGCTGGAGGGACACAGCAGGCCAGGCAGCATCAGAGGAGCAGGAAAGTTGATGTTTCGGGTCTGGATCCTTCTTCAGAAAAATGTCGGCCTTACCTGTGTTGCCCACCTTCCAAGAAAGACATGTTTTGTAGGCATTTACATGATGCCTGGGCTGCCTCTTGAGACTGTCACTGTACAGCTGTGTTCCAGATTCAACAGTTCAACAACTTATCACATAAAACAGCCTGTGAAGATAATGTTTCAGAGATAGCAGGAACTGCAGATGCCGGAGAATCTGAGATAACAAGATGAACACAGCAGGCCAAGCAGCAGGAAGGCTGATGTTTCGGGCCTAGACCCTTGGGCTTGCTGTGTTCATCCAGCTCTACACCTTGTTATCTGTGAAGATAATGGGCGGGTTAAAAAGAATTTTTTTCTTGTGAACAGTTAAAGTTGGTTATACTTCACCGAGAAGTGTTGTAGAGGGTTACAGTGAAGATGGATACGGACTATGCATTGTGGCGCATCAGGTCTGTCTTTATTGTGGGTTCAGCTCTGACTTTCATGGGGTGTTTTCATGACCATTGCTGGATGAAAGGCATTCTTTCAATGGTGCTTTTCTGCAATTTTCCATTACTCCTTCAGAGTTTGTGCTTTACGTTGGTAGTCCGTGAGTTGTACACACTTTTGCTCAAGTGAAGAATGCTGTAGGAAGTTGCCAGTGCAGACAATTCAATTTGATACCATGCACCCAAACAGGCAGATGGAGCCTCAGTGTGCAGGCGACTGAACTGCTGGCAATCCAGCACTCCCTCAGTAATGCACTAGAGTGTAACTTGGACTATCATTGGGTAGAAGGCCTTATGAAAAGTCTAACTGATGTGTTTGTGCCCTCCTTGCTGTTGTAGGTCAGCCTATGGAGCAGTGAAACTCTGAGGCGAGTCACTGTAGATCACTGCAATCTTTCACTTGACCTAACTAACAGCTGTGACCTACTATTTTAGCCATTTGGGAGCGGATGATCTGACAGTTTCTGTGCTTTGCATGAGCCTTGTACTTGGGAATTACTTTCCCCTTCCCTGGCCGAGCAAGTGAACTAATACCAGGCGTGACTTTCAAAATATGGTCTCAAGTTCTGGAATGCACTGAGCGGCATGACAAAGCAGCTGTACATCCTGAACACTGAGCTCCCGCTCTGCAACATTTGAAGTGAGAAAACTCTGAATCAGAGCGCCCTACCCATTTTCACTCGTCTTCCTACCCCACTTCAGGCAATCACATCTCCAACCTCTTCCCCAAGTTGGTGAATATAGACAGTGTTTGATGAGTTTGTAAACTACAGAACAGACACATGGGGACACATGACAAAGCCCACTCTGCTGATGCAGCTTACCTGGAGTGGGAGCGTCCAATTGGGTTTTGTGGCCACGTGGGGAGGGGAAGATGAGGGAGTGGGTTTGAGAGGGAATCAGACAGATCCCATCCCAATGGATCACTATCCAGCAGCCACTGTTAGACATGAGCAGGCTCTGAACAAGAATAGAATGGAGGTTGCTGGTGATGCGCATTGTCGGCAAATAGCCTGCCTAGGCTCGCAGTGTCAGAGAGGTGTTACAGTACAGAAGGAAGCTGTTTGCTCTGTTGTGCCTGTACTACCTCTTTGAACGAGAAGTTCCCCCTAAATGTACTTCTTTGCCTTCACCCTGTAGCCCTGTTCATTTTTGCTTTTCAGGTCATCTAATTCTCTCTTGAAAGCTTCGGTTTGAATCTGTCAGCACCACAATCTCTGACAGCGTATTCCAGATCCTAAAAAAAGGATAATATGGCTTGTTGGAAGTTATGTTGAGGTTGTACAGGACATTGGTGAGGCCTCTTCTGGAATACTGTGTCCAGTTATAGGAAGGATATTATCTTGCTGGAGAGGGTTTGGAAGAGATTTATCAGGATGTTTCCGGGAATGGAAGGTTTGAGTTATAAAGGAAGGCTGGGATTTTTTCACTGGAGTGTAGGAGGTTAAGAGGTGACCTTGTAGAAGTTTATAAAATAATGAGGAGTACAGATAGAGTTAATGGTAGGTGTATTTTTCCTAGCATTGGGGATTTCAAGATGAGGGGGCACATTTTTAAGGTGAGAGGAGAGAGATTTACAAAAAGACACAGGCAAATTTTTTAAGCAGAGCGTGGTTCGTGTATGGGATGAACTTCCTGAGGAAGTGGTGGATGCAGGTACAATTATGTTTAAAAGACATGGGGATAAGTACATGAATAGGTGAGGTTTGGAGGGATATGGGTTAGGAGCAGAGAGGTGGGACTAGTTTAGCTTGGGATCATGTTTGGCATGGACTGGTGGGGCCTGTTTCCGTGCTTTCCAAATTCTCTGGTTTCTTTGCGGATGACCTTTCAATCTGTACCCATTAGTTCTCGATCTGAATTGGGAAGAGTTTCTCACTCTCTACTTCACCAGAGATCACTCGTGGTCTCGAACACCTCACTTTAATATCCGTTCAACTCTCTCCAAGGAGAACAGTCCCAGCTGCACCAATCTATCTAGAGTGTTTCATCCCCTGCGATCATTCCTATAAATGTTTCCTGCACCATCTCCAGTGCCTTTGCATCCTGCCTAAACTGTGGTGTGCCTCTTTTGTGGACTTTACAGCTCTTATTCCTTGCTTGTTCTTTGTGTCATTGTGGTGGTTCCTCCATCTAAGAATGCAAGGGAGTTTGCTGGCAGAATTTTCCTGTAATGCCAGACCGTCTTTTACAGCATTGTGACTTCTCCAGTCGGGAAATGGATGATTGGGAATTCTGAAACTAATCAAATGAATGTAGCTGTGTCAGGTTTTTATCCTCCATTACTCTAATGAGTGATATAGCAAACCTATCACTCCCTCTTGTCAGAGAGATCAGAGAAATCAGTTGGATTTGAGGTTTGTTAGTTTTGACTTTGAATCACACAAATTAATGGCAAAGAGCAAACATATGCTTCATACCATTTGCCTGTTTCCATCTCTCTGGAGCCTTATATCCTGCCTTTTTGAAACATCCCTGCAGAGAGGCTTTGAAATGGAACAGCTGTGCTTTCTTATTGATTGGAAGATTAGCAAGTGAAGATTAAAGAGAGCAAGACTAATGGGCATTTTATATGGACAAAACCTGTGCAAATGCATAAAACTTCACCCATATGAGAGTCAGAGGCAGAATCTACAAATCCCGTCATTAGTCTCAGCTTATTAGTGGAAGAATGGTTCAAAGTGGTTGTCGGGAAGACCTTGCAAATGTTGTGAAGCTTTTTACTACACCCGAACGTCCCATTTTAATGAGCAGTGAAGGCGTTTGAAGTGTAGTCACAGTTGTAGGAAATGTGGCAGCCCATTTGTGCACAGCAAGTCACATACAATGACCATTTGTTTTAGTGACCTTTTCTTTGAGAAATTAGCAGTGACTGTTCTTCTTCAAGTTGTGTCTTTCATGTCCAGCTGAGTGGGCAGTTCGAGCCTCGGTCTAATGTCTCATCTTTGAGCATCTTCAATGACTGATGCCTGTGTTTGCTGCACTGATTTGTCAGCCTGGGTTTTTATGTTTGCGCCTTTTGGATCAGGCATCAATCCCACCAATCTGGTGCAAATAATACCTGTTGAGCTAAGGGCTGGTTTCAACTGTCAAAGATTTTCTGCAGTCCCTGCTAGATTATAAAGAATGGCAGATCGTGACCTGGATCATCTTGTCCCTCAGGGGAAATAGTGAGTGATTGGCAGTTCACTTAAGCACTTTTGCCACTTAATCATTGGTTCATTTGCAGCACTGAGGCGCCCAAAAATGGAAGGTCAAGAATTAAAATGTACACCTTCTACATGAACATTCAAGGCTCCAAGCTGGTGCTGCCTGAATAGTCCAGGACAGTGAGGGCACCAAAGCAAGTTCATTTAATGAGTTATCATTTATCGTAACTCTATCTAAATGTAGGGACATACATAGAAGATCTGTTCCTTCAGAAAGCCCACACAGGCATAATTGGATGAATGGCTTCCTTCCATGCTGTACCAGTTCTGAAGTGCCCAGTATGAAAATGAGGAATTGGGTGTTTTGAAGAGAAGTGGGTTAAAGAGTCAGTAGTTTGGTCATAAATCTTATCAGAGAGGTGATGAGTAATAGTGACCATAGTGTTAATGTTGCTGGATGAGTAATCCAGGGCGACCAGGCTAATCTTCTGGGAATAGAGGTTTAGGTATTTGCTATGCAACATGCTCGGAGATGTTGTTACATACCTCTGGACCAGGTGGGACTTGAACCCAGGTCTCCTTTTCCAGAGATGGGCAACAACTTAATGGCCTCTCAAATGATACCCATATTCCATCAAAGGTTTGAAAAAAGAGACATCCTTATAGTTGTCGTGTATAAATTGTCTCCCCCACATCCAATTATGTTTTCTCATGTCAGGCAAATCCGGCAGACATAAAATTAGAAAGTGCTGGAGAAACTCATCAGGTGGGGCAGTATCTGTGGAACTACTAATAGTTTTGAACAATCATCATTGGGCTTGAAACATTAATTGTATGTCTCACTCCACAGATGCTGCCAGAACTTCTGAGTTTTGTCAGCACTTTGTTCTTATTTCAGATCTCCAGCATCCAAGGTAATTTGTTTGAATTCAGTGAAAATTTAGATTTGAGAATTGGACCTGGAAGATCAAGCAGCTGGAATATAATGATAAAGTCATGATTGGAGTAAGTTTTTTTTACAAGGAAAAATTGTTGCCAGCAGCTGGTGTTACATTAATTTTGAGCCAAAAACTGAGATGTGTAGAAAACGAAGAAGGTTCACTCAAGTGGGTGCTGTTCTGAAATTGGGCCCAAGCAGAGGGAGCATTGTCTTGTGCTCAACAATGCAACAGTACAGGTGGAGTGATTAAGTCTAGCTGGTTCAAAATAGGAAAATAATTTGCTTCACACCATAATGCGTGCACACAGCCACCCCCATGTAACTGCATATAATTATACATTTCATGTTGGACATACAGCCAAGGGATTTTGCATGGATTACACTCCCCTGGTGTTTTCACTGAGGGTTCGAAACATAAACTGGTGTAAAGGGAATATCCCAAATGTCTCTTATTCAAGCTGAAATGCTGTTTGAGTACACTTAACATTTAATGTGGGGTTGATCCTGACAAGACTTAATGTTGTATAGGTCAAAATCATTTTGCAAAAATGCCCCAAATCTGGAAAGCCAAGTTGTCAACTTGCATTGCTGGATTCTTGTTTGTTGTTCAAGCACTCCTTCTGATATGTTCTGTTGCGATAAGAATGAAGGATAGCACTTGAGCGAATCTTTACACAGCCTTACAATTGTGTACGGAGTAAAATCTTACAAGAATATGGCCCCGAATTCAACTATCTGTGTCCCTTCATGTACGTGCAACCTGGTCATCCTGTTCAGAGACGTCATTGCATACTTCAGGAGCAGGTGGGACTTGAACATGAGTCTTTTGGTCCAGGGATAGGGATTATATAAATTCCAATGAAAGCTCGATTAAAATATTCCACACGCATATAATTAAACGCAATTCACATGCAATTAACATAATACCGCACAGAAATCATATTTAAAAGGACCTTACACTGCACGATGCTACTTTTGGTTGCTGTTGTTAAGTGTTAATGTTAACATCGGCAAACCTGATGGAGTAAACAGTTCGTCGGGTTGTCAGTTCTGGTTGGATGAATTACCGGAGGTTTTATTACAAGACTCCCTCCATTGGCTCGTTTTCCGGACCTCCCATTGCCAATTGAATAGAGGAAACAGACTCAAGTTACTGCGTTAAATTCATCCTGTCAGTGAAACAGTGCTGTTCCCTCACCAACACGTCCCTGGCCCAATGTAGCTAATAAATTCAAATGTTTGGCCGGGGGGGAGGAAACGAAGTTTTAAAAAATTTCCTTCAATTTTTTTCTCCCTCTTTTGGTTTAATCATGTCAACGCCCTGGAGGTGAATCTTTGATTCTTGGAGATTGCAACAAAATCCCAAGGATTGATCATTCTGACTGCACACGAACGGGACAGTGAGAAATGGGTGCTGGTGTCTGGTATGCTGAAAACGTTTAGCAGGGAGCGGGGCATGAAGTTTTGTACTAGGTGCACAGGCTGCAGACGCTCAAATATGGGAAATTCACCCGAACACGTCATGAAATCTGATACCAGACTAGCTGGGGGTGGGCTCAGTGACATCTGCTATTGTGAGAACTGGGAGCATAGAAATGCGGTTACTGAAGGGTGCAGTTAATTATAGGCGGTGAACTATCCGGCCTTTCTTGTTTTTTTAAAAAATCCACCTGGGAGAACCATTAATGCAAAAAGATATGTCCAAATATTGTCGTTTTTAGCCCTCAGCACGTTTATTTTGTAGCTGTTTAAACTCCAATTCTCCTTCCCGGATCACTTTAACGATGCATGTTGTGGTCACTGTCAAACTGGATCTATAAACTCCCATCTCACCGCCTCCTAGAGGGTTTACTGTTGAGAATTTGGTGCGGGTGGATTTCTCTGTGCAGTGGGTGAGTAGTATCGAACTGAAGTTTCGTTTAACTTGTTTAGTTTCTTGCGCAGAATTTGCAATTTACTCAACCAACGAACAGAAATTAAAGAGAAAACACTGCGGGGGTACTGGAAATCTGAAATCAAAACAGGAAATGCAGGAGAAACTGGGCAGGTCAGAGTTAAACTTTTCAGTCCAGTCTGACTTCGCCAGAACTGAACAGAAAAGTCCCCTTTGGCAGTTAGCAGTGAGCGATTGTCTGAAGAGAGGAGTTAATCGCAATAAGCGGTAAGCTAAGCATAATTAACTCCATATGGTTCACAAAGGTGGGAAAGAGTAAACAGTATCTGCTGTCACAGTGTGCATCGTGGGTGAAGTGTAAAAGCTGGGAATTTGGTAATGGTGGAGGGTGGGGAAGGTGGTACAAGTAATGTAGCTTTCTTGGCTCCAATATTTATGGTTCATGTTTGCATGCAAATAAATAGACACTTGGTTCATCTGCAAATGAAGTTTGATAAAGTAATTAGCTTAACGAAAGAGAGCACCCTTACAACCACATGGGAAGTAAGTATCTGCATCTTGAACAAAAACGGAAATTGCTGAAAAAGCTCAGCTGATCTGGCAGCATCTGTGGAGAGAAATCAGAGTTAACACTTCGGATCAAGTGACCCTTCGTCAAAACGGGAGGAACTTCAGCGCCGAGCTTTTGAGCTGTGTCTAAGGTTTTGGGGCACCAGGGAAGGGATGGCGTGGGGAAGAGTAATGGACGCTCAAGTTGGGAAGAGCTACTGTTATGGTTTAGTGATTATGAGCCGGAACTTATGACCGCATGGGAGAAAGATGGGGGCAAGGAATGGTTTTGTGTTTAGCAGACTGGATATGAGGTTTTTGCCACCTGTACAGATGAGCAAAGTGACCACAGTATCATGGTACTGACGTCCCTGTACAGCCTACGCCTTAGAGTTGTTAAAAAAAGGTGGCTGCAAAAATACTGCATGCACTGTTTGTGACCTTCCAAATATTCCTAGATTCTGGAACTAGGCTGACGGATTGGCAAGTGACAAATTTGACGCCATTCTATCAGAAAGGACTTCAGTTGACCTGATCGCTTGTTGATTCTTATCTGCTGACATCTGTTCTGGCTGAATTGACCATCCAGTAGCTCGCCGCCCCCCCCACCGTTGCTGTGGGAATGTGGATGAGATTGCTGAGCTCTTGCTAATTCCTTGCACATTGTCAGATCAGTGCTTTCATTAACCAGACGTGTAATTCCGACACATTCGGCAAACTACACAAGAGCTACTGTCACTCACATTTAAGCAGTTTGTTCTGTGTTCCATCGGGTGACCATGCTGCAGCTGTTGTGACAGACAAACGTTGACACTTGGCATGGGTATTTGGGTGGAGTGGGTGTGGAAAGCTGGCTTGGTATGATGAATAAAGTTGCTACACTTGCACAGATGGATTGGCAGAAGAGGAGATGTACGGTTGGCATATTGTGCGAATGGGTCATTGGACGTGAATGCAGCTGGTGCTGTTGGCATGCTTTTAAAATGGATTCAGCAGAACTGCAATTGACATGTTGCCGTTAATTCACTTTACCATCAGCAATGCCATAAATTAGTTACTGTTGGCCCCTCTTCCCAAAAGGGTAAAGCCTCTCAATGGACACTTTCCACACGAAGCAGTCATGTCACAGAAGGTGAGAAATAAAGTGGCTGAACAGGTTTGCTGCATGTAACCGCAGGGCTACGAAAGGCTTGTGTCACTTGCCTGTTAGGGATAGATAGAACGGTTGTAGCACAGAAGGAGCCAAGTTGACCTGTTGGACCTGTGCATGTCTGTAAGGGAGATGGTCCCACTTCCTTGCCCTTTCTCAGTAGCCTTGCAGTTTTGTTTGTAATCTTTAGGTGCTTATCTAATTCCCTTTTGAAAGCCAGGATTGACTCCTCTCCACACTCATGTGCAACATGGGGGACATTAATCATCACGTCGGAGTTTGTTCCTTTGGAGTTGAGGAGGAGCCAGCATTCCTCCTTCAGAAAATTCCCACCAAAAACAGATCAACCAGTGAACCAACCATGTGCTGCCTGTAGGGTTTTACTGTGCTCACAGTTTTTGCCGTGTGTGTGTTTAAATGACATCTACTCATAACATGCTCCTATGAAAGGGTATTGAGATTGTCTACAATGTTAGAGAGGCAAAATAAATACCATTGAAACCGACCGTCGAGTGAATGCTCGATCAGGCTAAGGCGCTGAATGGCCTTTTGTACCTGGAAACAATAAGGACTGCTGAAGTCCATTGCTGTGAGGCTGGAAAAGGACAGCAGGTCATACCCCATCAGAGGAGCAGGAAAGTCGGGCTGAAATCCTTTGTCAGCCTTCTGTACCTATTCTGTCTATAACTGACACAGTCGCCTCTCCGCTGATGTCTTTTTTAAATTCATTCACGGGATGAGGGTGTCACTGGCTAGACAGAATTTATTGCCTGTCCCTAGTTGCCCACAGGGCAGTTCAGAGTTAATCGTGTGTGGGTCTGGCACCACATAGGCTGGACCAGATAAGGATGTCAGTTTCCTTCCCTAAAGGACATTGGTGAACCAGGTGGGTTTTTCCAACAACTGACAATGGATTCACGGTCATCATTGGACACTTAATTCCGGATATTTATCGAATTCACATTCCACCATTTGCCCTGACAGGATTCGAACCTGGGTCCCCAGAATGTTAGCTGGGTCTCTGGATTAACAGCCCGGCGATAATACCACTAGGCTGCTGCTTTCCCCACGTTGTAATGTTTAAAATGCCATTGATTGTGTTGCTGAGAGATTCAGAACAGGAACCTGACAGGATCAAGCACCGGCCTCATTGACCTAGGAGCTGGTGATGTGAGGCACCATAATCGAGGTCTCCTGGATAGAAAAGAGAAACGTTGGAACAGTTGTCGAAAGCTGCAATTTTTACACCATGACATCTGTTTCTTTACTTCCCTTATGCCCTCCTTTACCACCCACCCATCCACGTGTTCTATGTAAATGTGTGAAACAGATGGGGAGAGATGTTTGCTGGAGCCATTATGCTTTCTGCTGTTGAATGGCTGGTTGGCTGAGCAGGTGTGATGAAAGGGTAAAAATGGCTGCTTCAGGAATGTGTAATTGAGCATTAGTCAGCATGAGTCAGCAGCTCCAGGAGAGAGCGTGAATACCGCCAAGACAGATTGCCATGTCGATGTGTAGATGCAACCCTTCCTATTGCAGGGTGAAATGCAGCAGGAATATCCTATATTCAGTCTCATGCCCATGCTGAGTCAACTCATGGGAACTGGGCAGGAGGTGGAGCAGTGTAGTTGGACACAGCCGCCTGGAGTTTGGATAGATTTGAGGCTGTTGCTAGTTTGCTCTTGCACATCACAAGTGGTTCCCTAATGGACCACAGAGAGGAAGTGACCAGAAATTGGCATTGGCATCCCATTAATTTTTAACGTCTTGGTCCCTGTCAGCTTTTTCTGGAGGACCAAAGAACCTAAATTGCAAATCCTGGAGGAAGAAAACATTCAGTAATTAACACGACACCTTTTTAAACGGGTAGCTGGAATGAACTGTTGTGCCTTTTTGATTTTTCTGTACTGAGGTTTGATTTATATTAATTATGCAACTTCCTGCTGTCTGGTGCATGTCAGTGTTGAGGGAGACGGTGAGACACTATTCCCACAAAGCAAATGGCAAAATGACATTAACCTAAACTTCTGGGCATTCATATTTAATCATGAATCTGGCCCTTGCCTGTGATACTATAGCATTTGTGTGTAAATAACCCTGAGAGCCATTGGTCTCACTGGCTAATTTAAGTGAAAATTATGTCCTGTTATTTTAACTGACCAATAGAAAGAGATGCTTCTCCTCACCACTGACAGCCTCCCAGCTTTTTGATGCTCCAGCTTCGAACATTGTGCCCACTTCAAATGGTGATGCTCACATTAAAATCACTCAGCTCCTGCAGTTCCAAAGGTGACCCTTCAGTTGTCTGAAGTTGGCTTTGGGTATGAGGCACTTGGTGAAATTGAACAAGGGTGGGAGAATCCAGAGTGTGTGATGATACTGAGTT